>NW_014569950.1:90906-92000 GCF_001313835.1 Polistes canadensis
TTGTTCAAATTTGTATTCGTACTTCGATAACAAAAATTCCACATTGAAAGTGAAACGTATTTTTTACACGTTATATATATATATATATATATCTATTCTATCCATTCTAATGATGTATAAAGATGCAATCATCATTGATAGTCGACTTTTCGAAGGATGTAGGAGAAATCGGGGGGGTTGCGCTACAGCATCGACATCTTCCGTTTTGAGATGAACTCCCTAACGAGGAAGAGACGTGCTTAGAGGACGCGACTGCGAAGAGGACGAGGACGAGGAGGAGGATGTCTCGGCGGTGGCAACAGCGACGAACAGAAGCGGAAACAATTAAATGCTCATGCTCGAGCGATCGCATTGTTCGCGGGTTGTAGAGGGTGTAGAGCGGGGGTTGGGACCGCGGGGGTTGGGACCGCGGGTGCTCGCGATTCGCCGGATCACCGGCATTCAATCGAAAATCACTCGTACGGGATACATCGTTGACTCTCCAGACCATTTGTGTGCGTCCATATTGTGTCACCTTTATTTCTCTAATGCCCTCTGATTTGGCCAAGGGTAGAAGAAAAAAAAAAGAATATGTTTTCTTTCCCCTATCTATCTAACGTCACGTGAGAATCTCTCATCGAAAACGGAAACTAACTGACGGATGATCAACCGAGCGAAAACTAATCGACTAAATTTATCTCTTCTACAAGATATCTCTCGTTAAACGTAATACTTTTACAATATATAGTTATTACTATATCTTAGTCTATGTGTCTAATATAGTTCTTAGAAAATTATTTCATTTTTGTACTTTTACAATCTTAGGGCATTCTAAATAATTCTATTAATCCTAAATAGGAACGTACTTGTGCATCTAAATGCTTCCGTAGGAGAAAGAAAAATGATTTGAATTTTGACACGCGTCATTTTAACGAAAAACCGCGATATGCAAATGTGTACAAAGCAAACGAGAACATATTTTCTCTCCCCTTTCTCTTTTCTCGGTCTTTACTACCTAAGTGCAAACGCGTACATACAAGTATATACGTATACCTATATACACGCGTGTTATATGTATATATACATACATTTATATATATATATATATATATATA
>NW_014569950.1:94920-97148 GCF_001313835.1 Polistes canadensis
ATTACCAACAACGGTCATGGACTTGACGTAGCTTTCTCTCTTTCTATCTCTCTAACTCACTCACATACATACCTATATACACGAGCATCTCTTTCTCTCTCAACACACGCACATACATATACAATATATATATATATATATGTATATACAAACTCTTCCCCATCATCCATAAGCGTGCCCTTCTCTAGTCGACGTCCCATTCCCTTCCTCAGTCCCCTCTCCACCCCCTGTTTCTGCCCTCGAAATGCGTTTTCACGCCAATTTGTCTCTCCGGAAGCTTTCACGAGTCTTTACGCTTCCCTCTCGATAGTGTCGCGCTTCTGGATGTAACCACGTGCGCACGTTTCGCATCCCGCCGGCTTTATTCTTTGTATTTGTTAACATTGTCAAAATATATACCTACTTCGTTTGGAAAATTCATCTTAGTTAGGGAACGATTATATATTTTTTATGCTATACCAAAAAGTCTGTTTTTATATATTTATATATATATGGTGTATCAGAACGGGTGGTACAACCGGGTGGTAAAACTAGGAACTAGGGAGGGGGATCATTGTACATGTTGGAAAAATGAAGTAACGTTTTTTTCATTTCTGGTATCGTCTTAGAAAATATCGTGTATGCAAATTTTGTTGAGAACGCGTATATACTTCATTAATTTTTTTCTATTACTTATTCGTTAGAAATATTTTCTTTCATCTATACTTTAGTATTCATTATTTTCTGTAATGTTTACATCATTTTGTCAACATACACGTACAATTTCTTTCTCTTCAGTTCAGTTTGTTTCTAGTAATCGATTCGTGGACAATGATGCATCGTCAACACAGCTGAATATTTATAGAAAACGATTACAAAATCCTTGTCATCCAGATAAAAGGGTGATATAGAAGAAAGAGGAAAGAAAGGTTCCTTCCATAATGATCATAAATCTGATGACAGTAGAAGATCTTTAAATATAAGATTTTCAGCATATGATTTTCTTCGAAAATCATTCTTCAAACGAACAAATCTTATTTTGACACGTAAAATTATCCCCTACCCGATTATACCATCCGTCTAGATACACTCAGTGTACCATACACATAAATGTATTCTGATATAACACATTTATTATAATAAAATAACAATTATAAAATAGCAACTCAGAAAACCAATTTATCGAATTTCGTATGCGAATAAGACGTAAGCCTCTAAAAAAAAAACATATATATATATATCTAATAATAAATTAGTATTATTATGAGAGCATAATATTATTACAAACAAAAATATGTATATATATGCACATATATATATAATATATTTCCATATGCACATGTATCATAATATACATTATAAATTGTCTTTTTTCATCTAAATTTTCTGCTGCAATTTGATTAAAATACATTTCTCAAATTGTAATAAAAATCTTTAATATATACGTTCTTATAATATAAGAAGAGAGAGAGAGAGAGATAGAGAGAGAGAAAGAGAGAAAAGATCTCGGGGTAGCGGAAAACGCATGTGTATAATAACGAGAGGAAACCCGGACGAGCTTTATTTCCCTTGGGGGGATTCCGCGAGAGCTTAGCCACCCCCACGTGCTACCCATTCGACTCGTTCACGAAGAGAACGAGGAGTAAAGACGCGGAAAATCATATCGGAGCAGATAATTGGTCGACGATCCTTTCTTATAAAACCCCCGGACAAGTATCCGTTCTTTTTCAACTCTCTTCCCTTCCTCTATCTCTCTATTTCTAACTTTTTGGTCGGATCGAAGCAAAGGAAAGAGGGAGAAAGCCGTCGGATTCGAGGATTGTTTTAATTAAAAGCGACCCGCCGAACCAGTACAGACAGTATATTCCTCTCTCTCTCTCTCTCTATGCTCCCTTTATTTTTTTCTTTTTAACGTTGGAAATAGAGAAAGAGGTGGTAGTAAAGATTTCGTTCAAAAAAACCGTGCTTTTGGAATAAAGTAAAAATAAATAAACGATTTTCAAAAGTTAATATACAATATAATATTAGATTATATTTTATTATAATATATGTCTTTGTGTGAACATCTATAAAAAAAAAACAAAGAATGATGCATCATACCTAGTAACGAATTATTTTCTTTAGATTTTAATATTATGAAGACATATTTATTTACATATTATATATAAATATTTACTATATATATATACATATAAATATATATATAATATATATATAAATATATATAATATTACATATTATAAATAAAT
>NW_014569951.1:0-11494 GCF_001313835.1 Polistes canadensis
AAGTCTCAAATAGAGACGAAACGTTCAACGGATAAATATAGTGTTCATCTTAATTAAACCCGTCCAAAAAACAACCTCCCTAAGAGTAAACTTAGTAATATGTTTTAATATTTCTTTTCTATCAATGTACGTTTAATATAGAAGAAGAATATAGTTGAAACAGATCTTGATATCGTTAGCCTTAAGAAAATTAAATTTATATCTTTTGATCCTATACTATAATGAAGTCTTATTCTTTGATGTATAATAGTCTTGGGTTGGAATTAAAAATGTAGAGCCTCATACTTCTGTAAATTATTAAAGGAACAAGTTAAAATATGAATGTAGAAAGTTTTAAAAAAGCAGCAGTAGATTATGAATCGAGTTAAAAAATAAAAGTAATACATATACATTAGTATTAACTAATAAAAATAAATTAACGTAAACAGAATATAGATACTCTACTTACAATTATCTGTTATAATGTAATAATTCTTTGAAGAACTTGATTGGTACATATTGGTAATTTCAGATACTATTTGAGATCAAAATGAGTTTCTTTTTCTTTTCTCTCTGATCTTCTGCTGTTCTTTTATTCATATGAAATTACACAATAGACCTATAAAAAAAAATTAATTATTAATTTGTTTCACTATTCCATGCAAGTTTATTCTCTTGAATTCATAAATGACATAAATGCTGTTTACATTTTAAAAATTGAAAAACCTGCTTAAGGTATATTAAGAACGAATGTTTTATCCAATCAGAACATCTTCCAGCTGCACCAATCTCCAGCTCCACCAATCACAAAACTCGTTCTATCCCGATGTTCATTGGACGATTTTATATCGCGAGGAAGTGTCATCTATAGGTAATTTCATTAACTCGTATTTGAAATTGAAAAACTACTGACTAATGCATTTAGAAAAATTCAAAAATATATTTACCTAGTCGATAGAATTTAAGACATTTTATTTACATAGATATTTAAATTAAATATAAAAAGATTTGATAAGTAAAGATTTAATAATGAAATGAAACTTATTTCATCTTTTCGAGTATCATAGTTTTCATAATCCAAACTATTATCGTAAATACATAAGGTAATTAAAATAAAAAATAACTTTAAATAAATCTAATACAACATACATAGGAAATAGAAAATATTTCAATGTCTATATTTCTCAGTACTTTCTTAAGATTCTAATTAGCAATTCCCTACTATTTCATGCATGAAGCGTGAGTAATGAAAATACTTCGGAGGTCATATTCATATTCGATGCATTCGATGCGTATCAAATGCATGCCGATCTTTCCTATACGTAACTACGAAACTATATTTATTTATAATAACATATTCCTAAATTAATATACATAAAATAATGAATGAACAATTGCAAATGAAATAAGAAACAAGGTTCATTGACAAATATCTCTCGAAGTAATTGACTCAAAGGAATATTTGTCTCAATTCGATGTGGAACTAGCAACAGCATAACTAGCAAGATAGCCAACGGCATACCTTGGACGACCGGTTACTCGTATAGGTGTACTGAGGGAGAGAACAGTCAGTGAAAGGTTGCTCGAGAAACCCGCAACTTGTTCCTACATCCATGATCCTACCTCGCGTTCTTTTCTTACATTAGCCAAGAAACGCATTTCTCCGTCACTCTTTAGCGTACTTTTTCCATTCCTCTTTTTCCATCTCCTTTCCACGACCTTCTATGGGTTTTCTCTTTCTCTCTCTCTCTTTCTTTCATTTTTTCTTTTTCTTTCTCCCACTCTTTTTCCTTCCTTCTCTCTCGATCTTTCTTGATATCCGAGCCGGTAACCTGGTGGTGGTATCGTACGGTGATGGTCCCAAAGTTGCTTCACGAGTTAACTCGGGATCCCCGTTATGTCCAAGTCCGCGAACCTCTGGGAAGGGCACCGTGCACACATTCATCGGTATCTCATCTTTTCCTCTCTCTCTCTCTCTCTCTCTCTCTCTCTCTCTCTCTCTCTCTCTCTCTTTTATATGTATCTTTTCGATTCTTCTTCTCATCGTGATCTTACCGTGACTTCTTATTCTCGTCTTGTCTTTTCTCGTATTTTCTTGTCCTATCGTGTTTTCGCGCATCGAAGTAATTTAACTATTCCAACAGATAATGCTTGGTAATAATGATATCGATTTTAAAATAATCCAATGAGAAAAGATATAGTTTATTGGGAACAAGGATAAATATAAGAAAGAAAAAATAAGAGAAAGGTAGGAAGAGGAAGTGACCGACCCATCGATGACACACGATGACCATGAAGATCATCGCTAGATGATCGATACATCTGTAAGATCCTCCATGAATTTGACACGGTGATTTAAAGGTGATAGTGGTATTGAGAGAAATAAAACGGCTGGATAATTGACACACCTTCGGGAAAAAATTGTGAAACTTTTGGTATCGGTATTTTTGTAATTGGCACGTGGAAGTGCCAATACCGTCGTCGTCGTCATCATGGTGTAAGTATTATTATATGGATTGGAAATTAAAATGGAATATAGATATTTGCTAGATTAACTCAATGAATTAGATTTTTAACAAGTTCTACTTTGATCGTTTTTCACATTTTATAAATTTTTGTTAAATTTAATTTATATATAATACGTAATTTTTATTTTATATTTTATCTTTCGCGTTAAAATTTGTTAAATTATTCAAATTTTATCGGCAAAGTTAAAGGGGGGATGAAAATAAAAAATCCTGGCCTTGCGTTTTGTTAACAGTGAATGTAATTATTAAAATTACTTTCTCATGACGCACGTGCATTTAGGATTGGTACTGTTTATGAAACAAGTTCTTTCTCACGCATGAATAGAATTTTAACCTTCATCCGGAACATAATCAGTTCTCACGCTCGCTCGTATACTTCAAGATTTTTTTGAAATTATTCAATATAAATTTAATTATTTTACATATATTGTATTAGTTTTCGAAATTCTTTAAAATTTATTAGAAGATGGAATATTTTCTTTCGCGGAATTGTCGTATTTTTCTTTATTTCTTTTTTTTTTTCTTTTTTGGAAAGAATAGATAGTTTTGTTTTTTGTTTATTTGTTTTTATCGACTCGCTAATTTTACATTAAATAAAAATAAATGATAAGTTTTCTCGAGAGGATAACTGCCGTATTAAATCGTGCCGCACTCGTCTATCCAGTTCGCAGGAGTAATCGCGAAAAAATCTTCGAGGTTGTTCCTTCCTGCGAATACTTTTGTCTATAAAACCTGTTTTTCCTTGACTTATCGTTCCTATATTATGTTTTAAACCGTATACAAGAATTTAAATCTATGGAAAATACGAAAGAAATAATTATATATCATTGACTTTTTCTTTACAAGTTATTTTTTAATTCAATCAAATACATTCTTCTTATATCCGAATCAACAAAAATTATAATATACTCATACTTTAAAAAGAAAAAATCGTACAAAATGTTGAATATTAAATAACAATAAAATTTACGCTACGATAAAGTGAAATGAATTTTTTTTAAATATAGATATTATTTATATAAGTATATGGTTTAAAAATTATAATATAGGTTTGTAAGAAATTAATTATAATAGAATTAAAAATGTAGAAAATATAAAACAAATAGAAAATTTCATACTGTTCGTATTTATACAGGATTAAAGAAGTGTAAGGTTTGATATCGAACGTGAGAACAAAATAATTTGAAATTAGCTATTGCGTGCAACGTAAAAGTGGGTGCGCTCCAGTATTACTAATTAGACAGTAGAAAGCAGTCTTCGGTTGCAGTCTTAAAGCTATTACCTAGCTGCCGGGCAAAAGTGGTGCTTAGTATTCGTAAGAAGTATTTGTTTAAATTATTTGACTTGAAAGTCATCCAACCACGCAGGCTTACGGTATTCCTTAAGGCTATAAATATATTAAAAAATTTAATTTCATTTAAAAATAACGTATATATAAATAATAAATCAGAAACATATTACGTATATATGGTTTTATAGAAAGAGACAATTAATTATTCGCATATAAATAGAAAGTTTTATTGAATTACGATAGGGAAGGATATCGTAATCACTTTTACACATACTAGCAAATTTCTAATGACAGTAAGAGTTAGCAATCTCATTGAAACGCGTTACGCGGCATAATATCTAATCATTACAATAACCAACTCGGCCAATAGAAGCCTAATAAATAGAGTAAGATGAAGTGAAATATATCAAAGTGATTTCTTCAATGATTAATCTAATGTATCCACGAGATACTATATGATAGGAATTTCTTGGTATTTAATAAAATCGCATTGATCCAATTAAATATCTTTTAGATTATTGATTTTCATTCATGTATTCGTAGTTCATAGTAATTTTTTCATGATGGAAATCGAGGACAAGTGAGTGAGAAAGAAAGAGAATAAATACGACACACAGGTCTGCAAAGTCATGACAATCTTGTTACACCTACCGTTATTCGAACGACCAAATTCGACTTTACATTCGAAATGAACGATTCTTTCGAACCCAACTGCCAATACTCGTTAAAGAATCCGGGTTACAAGGAAATCGTGATGAGTATTTTACAAGATCAATTATCTCTATCATTCATTATCACGATTAAGATAAAATAAAAGTATACAAAATGATCATTTACGTTGCATTACGATCTGTGTGTGAATCGGGTTCATTCATAAAATTGTAATTAATGATTCGAACGCGTATATAAGTTTCACCGCTTACGGTTTCACCAAAATATCATTCACTCTTTCTTTTTTTTCTCTCTTTTCATCATCCATCGGGTTATAATTATCTTAAGAAATTTGAACACTTGGGAAGCGAAAGTCATTTTCTGATTTACTGTTAGGAAGATGACTAGGCGTTGAAATTGAAATGTAAGATACTACGAAATAATTAAATATACACACATAATAACTATATTGTGAGATTGAAGTTATTGTCCGATCGTGTGAAAAGGATAATATAAGATGTATGAATGAAAAAGAAAGGTACTCTTTCGATGTTCCATTTAAAAAAAAAAAAAAGATCATCATTCCCATCTACGATAGAAATCTTTACACATTATTATTGTACGAATTTACATTTTATTTTCTATAATAATATATTTATACTCGATATATATATTATAGATTTATTATACGTTTAACTAACAGCGATAAATAAAAAATACATTTTTTACTCGTTATGTTTCTTTCTTTTTTTTTTTTTTGTTAAAGAAAAATTACGAAAACGATGCGTTATCTTTCGCAACTCATTAAAAATTCTTTTTCTTCTCGATAACTATCACCGTTTGAAATTTGAAAGTGGAACGAGAAATAGTATGCAAAGGAACGTTAATAGTTCTCTTCCTTTAGCCAGTATCTATTTCCAAGATTTCCTATCCTAGATTTATAATCGGGTAGTTTGTATTTTTATATATTTAATTATTCGATAAATTGAGATTATTTTTGTTCGTTCGTTTTTTTGATTTTTCAGTTCGTACTTTCTGTTGAGTTTGTTAATTATCATCAATATTCATCAAAACGAGGCAGAATGGCGACCGTGCGTAGAATTAAAACGCGATTTACACGTACCGTGCAAATGCATGATATCAACGAATTATCCAAGATCCGTAGAAATAAATTGCGATCATGTTATTTTTACACGTGACGGTTTGGACAGTTTAAAGGGCCAACCGATAGTTTCGATCAGCCAAAGGCACTGCGGTTATCAAAGCTTACCAGAAGAACTCGTTGGATCTGGTTTAACCTTAAGAGAGTTAGATCTCTCCGATAATTCCATTTACAGATTAATGGATCGCCAATTGCAAGCACAAACTCAATTACGCGTATTGAGATTGGCCAATAACCTTCTCGGTGATAATTTAAATCCTATATTTTCGAGCAATGAATTTCACGGTATGGAAGAATTACGAAGACTTGATCTACGAAAAAATGGACTACGTAATATCGAGGAAGGAATTTTTAAAGGTTGCATCAATCTCGAAGAACTTTATTTGGATGAAAATAATATGACTACCGTGCCTACAGCTTCGTTGAAAGGACCAAAAGGCATCAAGATATTATCCCTTATTGGAAATAATATTGGTACGTTTAATATTTTATTTATTTGTTAGTTTTATAGATTCATTTTAGATTGATTTTTATATTTTTATATGTTAGTATACATGTATCTCTATCTATCTATTGGGTTCTATAAATATAATAAAACATTTCTTTGCTGCATTAATTATTTTCTATTCTGGAGAATATTCTAATATTCGACAATAACAATCCCGTAATATGAGAAAGGTTTTGCTTGAAGAGTTCGATATATCGATCCTCAGATTGCTGCTTAACGGTTCACTCGCCACGGAGGATACATTCGTACCAGATGCTCAGAATTTTCACGCCTATATATATATATATAACTTTCTCCACGTATTCAATATTACATGCTGCGTACATCATAAACCTTATTCATATAACTTTAATATTTTTATCAAGCTCCATAAATACAAAATTTGAAGAGAAAAAGAAAAACTATAAATGGAAAATAATCATTATTAATGAAATTAATTTACAGGTTCCCTTTCACGAGGAGCATTTTTGACATTAGGTGAATCTTTGTTACGTTTGGATATCAGTAATAATGGATTGTCACATATGGAGGATGGTTCTCTTTCTGGATTAGAACACTTGCTTTTCTTAAACATATCTCGTAACGATCTCACTCGATTTAATAGCGATGTATTTAAAGGTATGGTCAAGTTACTTTCTAACAAATTAAATATCTTCTATTATACATTTAGAATAAATGACGTATATATAATATTGTAACTTTTATATGAAATCGAAAAATCTTCGTAGAACAACAAAATTCTCATGAAACTGTACTACTTTTCTCTTCATTGTTTAAATGATAACGTAGACGATCGTATATTAAAATTAATTATTATACTATTTTTCTTTAACATATTTTCCTTTTTTTTCTTTTTTATCTCTAAAGAAAAAAATTCATGTATAATAATCCACGTGATTTTCTATTTCCGTCTAATAACATACTTTTTCGTGATTAAGATATAAGTAAGGAAAAAAAAATTATTATACTTACAATTAATTATATGTCGTTATATATTTTTGGTCGCAAAGAACGAAATTATAATGTTCAAAACTAGCTCTATCAAAATCATCTACATCATTAAAACAGGTGGGAATTTGAAGCGCGTCTTCTCGCGCTCGTTTATTATTCCTACGAAAGTACGATGTTTAGTTACAAGGAAGAAGAAGTAGTCGACCTCTAAAGAACAATGAACTTCATATTTTTTAAGTTCTCACGAGACTTATTGTCTCTCGCGAAATATCAGTCTTTTACTTCCTTCTATATACAATATATAAAAAAAAAAAAAAACAAGCAGGTTTTTACGACTTATATTAATGAATTTTTTAACAATAAGAATTTATAATCGAAAAGACAAAAGAAAATAATAACAAAAAAAGTCTTTATTATCTATTAGTAATCGATCATTTCAGGAGCATACAATTTATTGCAATTGGATCTTTCTGTAAACTTCTTACAAGAATTTCCTACTTATGCTTTGAGACATTTAACGGATTTGAAGTTTTTAAATATTTCGAATAACTTAATTACCGTGAGTTTCAATCATATTTTAAATTGAAATCATTTATTATGTATTTATTATGTGTGTTAATGATTAATTTGTGAAAATTTATTTAGGAAATTGAACGTGCCCATTTGTTAGGCCTAACCGAATTACAGGTGCTCGATTTAAGTCGAAATAATATTGGTCGACTTGGAATAAATACATTCTCCAGTCTTTCTTCCCTGACTAGACTCGATTTAAGCTTAAATGCTTTGCGTACGGTAAATAAATAAAAATATATGTTTTATATTTTGTGTTTATTATACAATAAAAAATCTAATTTTATATTTTTGATTTTTAAAAAATAAAATAACATATTTTGGGTATTATTTATTTTCAGATAGAGGAATCATCCTTCGAAGGATTAGTAAAATTAAAATGGTTGTCACTTCAGGATAATAATATTCTATTAGTACCAGCTACAGCACTAACACGACTACCAGCATTGGCTCATCTTCACGTCGAATTCAATCGTGTAGCGGCACTATCCGCGGAATTAATTCGATCTACGTCATCTAGTCTCGTTACGTTAGGATTAACGCGTAACTTGGTGCGAGAAATCCCAGGTCGATTGTTCTACAATTTCGAAAATCTCATTAGCATAGAACTTTCTGGCAACATGCTGTCTACTATTTCACAAAATACGTTCGCCGGTTTGGAAGATACATTATTGAATTTGGATGTTTCATACAATCGTTTGACCAATATAAACGAATTACCATTAAGAAATTTATTATCTTTAAATTTGGCTGGTAATCAATTGAAAAGAATTTCTCCAGAAACTTTTAAACAATTGCCAAGATTACAATATCTTAATCTCAGTAGTAACGCACTTTATGGAGGATTTCCACCGATATTTCCATCATCCTTGTATATACTCGATATATCATATACAGGATTGAAAATTTTACCGACAGTCTTGATGTTGAATTTGGAATCATTAGAGAAAGTTTATTTATCTGGAAATCATTTGCAAGAGATAGACGAAGGTACTTTCCAACATCATTATAATTTATCTGTGATAGATTTATCCAATAATTTTATCGAACACATCGACAATGGAGCTTTCGTAGGCTTGATCAATCTTTACGAGCTTAATTTACGTGGCAACAGATTGACGTCTTTCATCGGTGAATATTTCAACACTGGAACTGGATTACAAATATTGGATTTATCGAATAATCGTTTGACCCAATTATCACCAACAGCTTTTGTGATTCATCCTAGGTTGAGAAATCTCGATTTGTCCAACAACGACTTTGTTCATTTCCCTAGCGATTTTATTAAATCTTTGCAATTTTTGGAACATTTAGATTTGTCGAGAAACGAATTAAAGAACGTCGGTGAATTTTCATTCTCGCAAATCGGTCGATTGCATACACTGAATCTTTCAGGAAACAAGATAGAATCTGTCGAAGAACTGGCTTTCCATAATTCAACGCAACTTCAAATATTGGATCTGTCTAACAACGTCTTAGAAACGTTAAGCGAACGTACGATGGAGGGCTTGTTACGTCTTCAACATCTTGATCTTCAAAACAACAAATTAGCTTCCTTACCCGAGACCATATTCGATCAATCGAGAATTCGTTCGGTGGAAAGCATCGATCTATCAGGAAATTACTTCAATGAAATACCAATAAGAACTTTACAGAGACAATCAGCATCGTTATTCAGTTTAAAGATTGCAAGAAATAAAATGACTGAGGTATTTACACAAGATATAGTTAACAATGTCAAAGAACTTGATCTTTCGGAAAATCCACTAAGCGAAAATGCTGTACGTGGTATATTAGGAGAAGCTAAGATATTGAGATCTTTGAATTTAGCCCAAACTGGTATCAAAATTTTGACCAGACTTGAGACACCATTTTTAAAACATTTAAATCTTTCTGACAACGAAATAATAGATATAAAACCAGCTGTTCTTGAACGTACTACCATGTTGGAAAGTCTTGACCTATCTAGAAACAAATTGACGGATTTCTCTAATTTGGTTAATACATTTAAAATACTTCCAACCCTTCAAAGTTTGGAAATTTCTAACAACGACGTTAAAGCTATCAACGAGAGCAGTTTTGATGGATTATCCACTTTGCGTTCACTCAAGATCGCTGATCTTCCTAATTGTACGAGAATAGAAAAGAACGCATTCAAACACTTGGGAAAATTACGTTCGTTGTACGCGTATAATTATCCGAAATTGGGTTATTTCGACGTACAAGGAATATTGAAAGGGATGCCAAATCTAGAAACCTTAGATATTGAAATCAAAGATTCTTCAGTGGGAAACGAACAACTTTCTATAAGAACGCATCCTCGTTTAAGACTATTAACTTTACGAGGTGAAAGATTACGTACTGTACTTTCGAGTTCGTTGGTAGGTGTACGTGTACCTTCATTATCTCTCGGCTTGAAGAATACATCCGTTGACACAATACCAGCTGCTCTCTTCTTCCCAGTACCACGTTCTACGGTAGTATCATTGGATATAACAGGAAATAAATTCACTGCTTTGCCCGTTCAACTGTTGGCTGCCCTCGACGAAAGAAGCGGTTCCGTAAAACTCACCGGTTTGGATAGCAACCCTATTAATTGTAATTGTGAAACAAAACATTTTTGGAGATGGTTAAAAGGATTAGCTGATAGAGCACCTAATGTTATTTGTATGACTCCTGATTATGTATCAGGAATGTTATTAAACAATCTTACCGAGGAATATCTTACCTGTGATCGGACAACCCTTAGCAGGTATCAAACAACAGAAATGACACCTTCCTCGAGATCAACCACGGCTGAACCAGAGATTATCTGGACTGTACAACCTACGACTCAGAATAATAGAAATAAGAATTACAACGGTGATCATACCAGCAGTGTTTCCGTAGGAAATGTGTCAAGTACAGACGACACTTTAATAATTGGCATAGTAGGTGGTGTCGTCGCTTTCATAGCCATCATCGTCATAGTTATCTGTATTTGTCGGCTCAAATGGAGCACTCAAATGAACGAAGCTAGAATGACAGCAGTAGCATCTAGCATTCACGAAGCTTCAATGATAAGMCCCGCCAGTGCTTACTCTGGTAAGATCAATCACGATGTTTACGTGGGATCTTATAACGGATCAACGTTAGGTCGTGGTAACGGTGTACATGGTTCTTCGGTACCTACCACACCGGTACAAATGATGCCTTATGTTCAACCAGTACATGTTATGCATCCATTCGCACCACCCCCGCAAGTATCGCAACCGTTATACGGTTATTACGATAATCCACCGGTACCGATGTATGTCACGTGTCCATCTGAAAATAAGTTTGATAGATAATAAAACGTGCTTATTAATCGTCTTAAAAGTGAGACCGTATACATTTTTCTCTAATTTAATTGATTGTACTCTTTGTTATTCGATTATCATTGATTCGTATTTTTTTGTTAATAATGTTGTTAATAATCGAGATATTATAAATGGTGCTATATGAACACAGTGGTTAATAATAGCAAGAATTTCAAGAGATCGGATGATCAATTATCAAAGACAGGTTCAAGATTGTAGAATTTTTTTTTTTATAGATAATTAAGTTTTGATTTCATATAAAACACAATCGAAATATCTATTTTAATTATGCTTGAGAGCATTTTATAATTAAATAAAAATGTTCATTATAATATTATATCTTTAGGAGTGCGCTAGAGGACAGAATGTGAGTTCTTAAAATGAATATATTTCTTTTTCTTGTTTTAATCTGTATGTGTATATATCACGTATTTTAATATAATTATACAAATCGTAATCTTAAGTAAATATTTTAAAATAATCAAATGTCGAATGTCGATGATATCATTTATTTCA
>NW_014569951.1:11750-16742 GCF_001313835.1 Polistes canadensis
AATAAATATTTTATACATATATATATTTTATGTTTTTACTTTTATTTGCATCTTATTTTTTCATTAATTTCTTTTTTTACGCGTGTGATATTTAAATAATGATATTTATATGTAAAAACGTATATGCAAAATGATATCATAATATATCCCAATAAATCCGCCTCAATTTTATCATCGTATAAACCCAACGATATCATTTACAAATGAAAAAATATATTAATAGATAAATTCTTGTATAAATTTTCTTTTTAAAAATCTACGATATTTTTCATCATTAATCCAATTAACATTTCTTACGCGTAACTATTACCTGTGATAAATCATCACCGATATTCGATCGATCATTTATTTTCTTTTTTGAAAATGGCGCCATTTTTAGGACGGTAAAATTTTCGAATATTCAAATATTCAAATATTCTGAACATGTACATACGCATAGAATATTCAATAATTCTAATCCATTGCTTATATTATATTATATATAGGTATATAAGTTTAAGAAAACGTATTATTAAATTATTATTTAAATACTATTCGGGGGGGGGAATACAATCGTTTTAATAAAGAAAAAATAATAAATAGGAAGAAAAATAGATCGTTCAAATCACAGACTGTCTTCGCTACAATTAGTTATAAATTAATACTGTGTGCATATACTATTTATCTACTTCCTGTTATTTTTATTAATAGGAGGATTAGTATGATTTGAGATTTGTTTTTCATTCTTCAAATAGTTAGTAGATAAATTAATAAATCAATGTAAATTTGGTGCATTAATTGGGATGAATAAATTAGGCATTAGGTCCAGGTAAAGAAAGGTCAAGAATTATAGTTTAGTATTTTTGTGTTTCATAGACTAGAATTATCCCTCCTTTCTCTCTCTCTCTCTCTTTATCTCTCTTTCTCTATCATTCATTTCCTCTCTCTTACAAGCCTTCTCTTTCTCTTTCTCTCTTAATAGACAATATATAGCCGGCATTTTGCAAGAGTGGCATGACTTTCGTTTATCTGATAACCGTATCTCCGTAGAGACAGGAAGCATTCGCGAAAATCGTCTACGTTTTATTTTCTTTCTCTTCTCTTTCTTTCTCTTTCTCATTTACTTTTCTATATAAATGCATATATATATATATGTATGTATGAATCATTTTGATGTATCACTCATCATCCGGCATACATTAGACATATTTTTCTATTTAAATTTAATAAAGATCTAAAGTTATATATTATTAATAATAATATAAATAAATAGAAATAACGCGTTAAAAAAAAATATTATTAATACTTTTATCATGACTTAGGGAACGCTATATTTTTCAATATTTACAATATTATCAATGTTCATTTTAAAAAGTGACAATAATATAAAAAAATATCTTCCTTCATACGCAAGTGAGATAGTGCATCAAGAACTCAATGGTATAGTGTATGCGTCTTTACTAGAATATATAATTTAGTGTCTAATTTGTGTTATTTGCCTGCCTTGGATTTCTTAGGATTTAGTTTTGATAATAGGTTTAATCTGTACAGTGATTAATTGTAATCATTCATTTAGTGTTTTTCCAATAATTGATTTGTTCATTTAATGATAAATTAATTAACGAGTGATTTAAAATGACTTGAAATATTAATAATGAACAGTGACCGTTTAAGGTATCTACGTGTATTTAGGTTATGTTAACAGTAAGATTGCAATAAGTAGTCTTGCTAATGTAGGTTCAAAAATATATTTAGGAGGAAGTTTATAACATGACAGAAACTGAAGTCGAAGGAAGTACCTGGTGTTACTGGGTTCTCTCTGTTGGAACGCTATTTACATTTCTTGGGCTTGTTGTAGCTTGCATTTGCAGTTGTCGAAGAAATCAAACTAAGTAAGTCTAAATGAATCGTATAGATATCGATGAGAAACATTTATTGTATTATATTATTTTGACATATTACTCATTGATATTAATTTGAATTAAATAATTAATAAATAACATGTATCTATGTAGGAATGATTTACCTGGGTTATGTGGGATGGTAACGATTAATCATTCCGATAATGATAATTTCAATACGTTACCATCTATAGAAGTTAGTCAAGTCCCACCATTACAGGATACGATAGATAATGGCAAAAGGTTTTTTCATTATTTTTATATGAAAAAAAATATTGTGTATGTATATATATTATGCATCGTTGTTATCTTTTTATTATATTTGTAGAACAAGCGGAGCTAATAGAAGCTTACCAGATATACCAAAAGATAAAAATAGAGGAGAAGTTAATACAGAATCTATACCTCAAGATATTTATGAAACTAGCGAAGTAAATTCTGAACTGTATGCTACAGTACAGGATACAGGTATATAAAAAATTATGCAAGAATTCTTTTTAAATATAAATCTACTTTATTTTATGATGATATATTTATTGAAAACTATTTTTTGATGCTCCAAGAAGAGCAACAGTCTGAACGAGAAACACAAGGTCTTTCTCAACAAGTTTCAATAGTTCAAGATAACTCAACATTTCAACTTTCAAGATTCACACCATCTACATCCAAAAATGGTAATATAAAAATATAATAATACCAATATGAACTAATTTTTCTCTTCAATTATCTATTTTAAATGGAAATCTTATATCTACTCTAGATGAACATCCATATGCTCAACTTCAAAGTATACCAAAATCTGAAATTGATCAATCGCATAGGTAATATATATATTGAAGTTAATTTTATTAATTACCTCTAATATGAAATTATATAGTAGAATTTTTATTTATACTGTAAATGTTCTAGGAAAAACAGTACTCAAGCGATTATTGTTGATAAACCATCAACATCATCAAATCATGCAAATGGAAATCCAGTAGCACCTCCTAGAACTCGAAAATCGTCGTCTTTTAATTCACTCCTGAGCGCTGAGAATCCTAATGATATACAAGCTGCAAATGCTATTTCTGGAGGTGTGCAAGCTAATCAAGATTTACCTTATATGACACCACCTCTTGCCATGTTACATCTTCATCCACCACAACCACCACAACCTAGTACATCACAACATTTTAGCGGTGATTCTCAGGATTCTAGTAAGTTTAATAAATATTAAGCTTTGATAAGAAATTTATAATACACAGTATAACACAGTAAATTACTTTTTTGAATTTTATTTATGTAGAAGGATATACTAGTATAAGTGTGCGAGAACCCTTAGCTAATATATTAGCACAAACGAAAGCATCTTATCAACAACACCAACCAACACGTTTGCCCATTGATCCTCATTACGCAACTGTATCTGATGATTCAGGTACTTATAAAATTCATTTGTTACACATTCACTCTTCATTAATTAAAATTAAAAGAACATAATTCTTATCTCATTTATATGTTATATTATTATTATTATATTGTAATAGATGAAATGTATGCTGCTATTGACGAACAAGAAAAAATTTACACTAGTGGCAGTGAAACATATGCTCAAATCCAGCCAACAATATTGGAAACAAGTAGAATTATACATAGCGATCTAAATCCATTTATTCAACCATCATCATCACGTACAGAGGAGACACATACTGCTCCACAACCACCAAGCGTTGATAGTTTACGTCATGTTGCTCATGCTCATTCGAGACAGGGTCAGTTATTAATATCATTATTTTTCTCTTGATGATTTTTCATTCAATATTGTAATCTTATTAAACTAAAAGAGATATTAATTATATCTTTATATATATATATATATTTATTTTTTTTCTTTAGCATCATCATCAAGTGCCAATAGTTCTATCATAAACCCAGGTTCTCCAAAGCCAGAGAAACGTCAAGCAAATTCACCATTACCTCCTCCACCAGAAGCAATTTCAGATGCATATGCTGCTGTTGATAAAAGAGCGAAAAATGATGAACGCATAAGACCTAATTTAGCAACTGGAAAATCTCTAGAGGATATGTATGCTAAAGTCATGAAAAAGAAAAGAGATGCAGAAGAGCAAAGTGACGTTCCTGGATCTTCTAATATTTTACATTCAGAAATAATACCTTCAAATAGAAAACTTAGTCTCATAGAAATTAGCAGAGCTTCGTGGTCTAGTCATGATTCAGTAGAAATACAGAAAGAAGAACACGACACTGTTCATTACACAATACCAGCCAATACTGTTACTAATATTCACCCTGAAATAGAAAATAATTGTTTAAAGTTATCTCGAATTCCTGATGGAGATACAAATTTATTAAATCAAGAAATTAATTATGGTTATGAATCTGTGAATACGAAAAGGAATTTAGTTGCACGAAGTTTTCCTGCTTGTGATTCTAATTATAAAATACCACATCTTCAATCTTTAAGAAATAACGATTATCAAAGTACATCAACATCAGTTCGCGATGGTTCTGATATATTATTGACATATCCTACATCTTTTAAGCACAGACAAATTAGTAATGCAAGTAGTGAAGATCCAGGGTACGAAAAAGTTAGATTACGAAGAAGAGTTGATTTAGATCAGGATACAGATTCCGAGCCAAACTATGAGAGTATGCCTCATGATTCAGGAGAACCAAATTATGCATCAGTATGCCGTCCTGGTGATAGTGATACAGATCCGAATTATGAATCTGTAAGTCATGGGGATCCAAATTATGAAAGTGTAAGATACATGAGTGTTACTGCTTCGGAAGAACCACCATACGAACAAGTAAGTAATTATAAATCTGAAACAAATATTGACGGATATGAAAAGATAAAAGATAATAATAGTATATTTAACTCAGACTACGAAAAGATAAATCCAAGCAATGCCTTGGAACAATGCAGTAATGGAGATACAGACGATGAACAATATGTTCAGGTATAGTGTACCTTTTTTTCTATATATATACATATTTATATACATATATATATATATATATATATATATGCAAAGTAAGGAAAGTCAAGTATATATACATATGTATATACATTTGATAATGTTAATTAATATATTTCAATTTT
>NW_014569951.1:16762-18635 GCF_001313835.1 Polistes canadensis
TATATATTATATATATATATATTATATATATATATATATATATATATGTATATATATATTAAAATAATTATGTGCAGTAGCTAATATTGATGAGGTTTGTTTAATGCAGCATGAAGCTTTCGCAGGTGAAGTTACTTGAGTAAACTTTTTATTTTTATGAAATACATTTTATCCATCTCGGCTTCGATAAAGCTATGAACAGCCAATTTAGTACTATTTGTATTTTAGTATGAATCCAATTTCCGCTGATGTTTAAATGTGTTAAGAAAATGTTACAAAATAATGAGGGTAAGACTGATAGAGACAAACAGTGAGAGTAATGTACAAGTAAAATCTGACTTAATGTTATGTTTAATTATCTTAATTGGTAGCATGTTTCAATGGTAAGATAAAAAAACTATAAAGTTACCAATAATAAAAAGCCATTTATGTGACCGCATAAATAATTGTCTGGCGACATATTATATATGGAGGAACGTGCTGTTGATTAAATAAACATTGTTGAGAAATTTTCAAATGAAAATTAGCAGATGTCGCATAAATATTATTAAATGACAAAATTATTATTTCTTCTGTGAATGGTGCATGCTGTGCCTTGTTGTATTGACTACTCTCTATACAAAAAATATATATATATAGTTATATATATATTTATTTTTATTTACATGTCACAAGCAACCAGGTCACAAAAATGTATCCTATTCTTTAGTTTAATTAATGAAATAGTACTCTCATAGCTTCATATAATAATTTACTGCCGCGAGTTGTAAATATTAATTTTATTTTTATTACTTACTTCAATTATAATATTACACATTTTATATAAATTATAAACAATTATTTATTTATTGTGTTATGAAAAAAATATAATTTCTTTTTCTTTTTATTTCTGCTTATTTTTAATATATGCAAAATATATACATTAATATTTTAAAGAATCCCATAACACATATTATAGACTTACAATTAAACAGACAAATATAAGAAAAAAAGACTTTATTACCAGAGAACTTTACAGTCAAAAGATATTAATTTATTCTACATTTATAATTTTGTATTTTGATTAAAATGTACGTATGCTCTTATATTAGAGCGTGAATATTAGTAAAAAAACATAGATTGCTTATTTTTTTAATAAGTACTGATTTTGAATACTTTTGCAAAGTAAAAAATTGAATTAGTTTTGTGTTCTATAATAATATATTATTTTTATTATAATAATAATTTCATATTATAGTTTGTTTTATACAGTTCCATTTAATAGCTTTATTCTCCTTTTCTCTCTCGTGATAGGAATGTATGAAAATTAACTAATTAGAGTATTTTCTTTCTTTCTAAAGATATATTAATGTGCAATACTATTATTTGCGTATCAGATATTATATAATATGCATTAAATATTGCGTGTAATTCTTATAAAGCTTTGGATACTATCGACATTACCGAGTGCAATGATTTTAAGTTGTACACAGATACTAGTTTGGTAATATGAATAAAAAACAATATATAATTATCTTTATACCACATATAGAGTAATACATATTACACAATATAAAAATATATATATATATATAAAGAGAGAAACAAACAAGATTAATTTTCAACGCTTTATAAGACTAAAACGTATAAGACAAACTAATTATTATTTTTTATTTTATTCTTTTTGCTACAATGTTTTTAAAACAAGTAGAACGCGTTATTTAGAATTACAAACAGAAATTATTTTTCAAATAAGAAAATGTGCAGTGTAGTATATACCAATAATATCAATTTAATTATTTGGTGCTATTTTTTTTTATTATAGTGTTGTTCAATGCGCTTATAATTTTAATGCGTAAGCAGCTTAATATATATATATATATATATATATATA
>NW_014569951.1:18684-25463 GCF_001313835.1 Polistes canadensis
TAGTATATTTTATGAAAATTAATCTGAATTAAATATGAATGTAGATAATGCGTTGTATATACTAGAACTGCTTTTTTATATTATTACATCGGATATATATAACTACTATATGTACATAAACATAATATTTTAATATAACACATTTTTTATATTAGATATAATCCAATTAGATCGACAGATATATCTCAGATTAATTGTAATTCTTAAACTCTATTTGATAAATTTAATATGATGCTTTGGAAGCACAAAATATATAACTGAAAACAAAAGTAAATTTACTTTTGAGACAACGTATATAACATTAATAATGTTGAAACATTATCAAAATAATATGGCATTCATTTTGTATTTTTGCTGAATTTTTGGATTTTTGTATAATAAAAAAAAATTTTGAATATAACAAACTCATTCCTTCATCAATTTTCTAAGTCTAGCTTTAGTGTAATAAATTGTTTTAATTTAATCTTAAACGTGACTACATGCAGGGGGAGGGTGATAAAAGAGAAGAAAATATAAAATTGTTTTATTAAACAAATGTATTTTCATTATCGAGGACTCATACCGTAAACACAACATTGATAATTTGTGTGTTATGATCTCTAGATCAGTTAACACTTTAAATGCTAAATTTACTACTCACACACATTTGTTACACATATTGCGGTACAGTTGTTAATAGTTATTTCTCTTTTTATTTATTCCCAAAAAAATGATGTCTCATTTTTAAGTTACATTCCTCGTTATGATTTTTATATAAGTTTTCATATAATATTACGTTAGTCTAATTACTTATTTTATGTAACATTAATGGAGGATCGTAATATGCATTAACTTGCCTTCGATACTTATTCTTATAAAAACTCGTTTTATTTAGTATATTAGGAGGGCACTCCTTAAATAGTTTATTTAACGTGTCCAATTTGGTACACGAAGTAACATGTGTCAATATACTTAATAAAAACTTTATGTTATTTATATATAAAAAAAAATATTACACTTATTATCTATACATCTCTTCTCAAAAAAGATTATTATATATATATAGCATTTGTGCTGCATAAACAAAGTTATTATAGAAATAGTAAACATGTTATATGAATAATTAACAAAAAGAAACAAAAAATATATTATAATCTTAACATTAAATAGATCTGAAGAACGCAAATGTTAATTTTACTCTACAAATATGCTAAACCACACACACACACACAACACACACAAAAGCTAGCATAATATATATTTTGGCTATATATATATATAAAAGATATTTAGAAATATTCTTAATTTATAAATTTCTCTTCTTCATGAGTTTTGTTATTGTTGTAGTAAATGATAATGTGTTTAAAAAAATTATTTAAAAAAGAAAGAAATATTTTTATAAAAAAACAAATATACTTTCTTTTGAATATAACTACGAGAGAAATATGAAAAAATAATTTTTTTTAAATCAATTCTATCATATACACGAACAAACTATTATCATTGTTAATGAAAGTATAAACCACAAAAAGAATATATTTATGAATGCAATAAGTTTACACATTGCAATTTTTTGTTTTTATAAAATATGATTACATATTTTATTTAGCTTAAATTTCTCAAATGATAGAGGAAGTATTTTTTATGAGTATATATATATGCTTATTTTGTTCATCCTTATTTTCGATATCAATATATTTGGATTATATTTATTGGCTACTATTGGTCCTTGCTTCCTATAGCAGTTTAATATTGATTTTTACAGCGGCTAATTTTTTTCGTAGCATATATGTTATTCATTAATAGAACATTAATTACAATTGAATTTCATTCAATTAGATGAGTATAATAAAGACCAAAATTGGCCAAAAAATACTATTCCAATAGCTAAAACATTTCTTTTGGTCTTTTAAAATGCATTCTATATATTATGAATCATTATATTTAATATAGATGTATATATTTTGAAATAACTAATTTTTTCAATGGTTCGATTCATTATAAAAAAAAAGTGGATGAGCATAATAAATTTTATTTATTATAGAAATAAATTAAATGAAAGATAGAAAGAAAAGAAATAAATAGTACAAATTTAAATGAAAAATTTTGTATAAAATAATATTATCAAGTAACAGTAAAACGTATCAATAATAATCGATAATATATAATTTTACTAAATCCACTGAAAATATAATTCTATTTTTTTTCTTTTTTATAAATATGACATTTTTTATATATATGGTCCTATTATATTCAGTGCATGTGTATATAATTTTGCTCTTGTTATAAAACATATCGATTTTCTTACCAAAATGTCTATACTTGCCTTTTGGATATTCAATATAATAAAGTGCTCATTTGCAATACCGATTAAAAAGTTCTCTTTTCGATCTATTTTAAATATATATAGATACTCAGATTTATGGATAATCTGAGGAAAAATGTCGCATATATATTACAACATGCTTAGATTTTAATATCATACCTAAGCTGAACAAAATATTTCTAATCAATGTGCTTGGTTTATAGCAGATTTCGTAGTTACAAATATAGTGCTAGATATATACTATTATATTAGTAATTTTTTAATATTACTAATGTAATCTATACTATACATCTATATATTTTGTATATATATATATTATGTATGATTCTAAAGTAGTAGTATTTTATCTAAATTGTTTTTTAATATGTCATTTTCAATTACATAAATTATACGTATATACATTGTGTCGAGTAATATAAAAACAATATTTTGCTAATAGTTTGCAAAATTATTTTCTCTTTAACAATTAAAATGCTGATGGTTGCATTTAATATTAATTATTTGGTTTAGAATAACAAAATTTAGTATCTTTATAAATACCATTTACGTTGGGATATTTTAATAAACGACATTAAATATATTTCACTTATAGAGAGATCAAAAGATCATTATAGATGATATAAATTTGCGGATTATATTTAAAAGAATTGTATACGTTGTTACCAAAATATTTCTAGTTAGTAACTTTGTGCAGTCCAATATGTTTCAAAAGATTGTAGAAATTATAAATACGCATAACTTTTTTTTAATAGCCAAAAGCGCAATACAGAATACTTATAATTTTTCCATTATTCTAATAGCATATTGAAACAAAAAGTGATTTTTTTCCAAACTGCATTATGTGTTATGTACACATACAAATATAATTACCCATTATGTATATTACACAACTTTATCCGCATATTTAAATAAATTGAACACAGCGGTTCAATATTACAAAATCTCACTGTTGTAATTATGCATTATTGTTTGTTTAAATGTTCTACAAAAGATGAAAAATGTTTGTAATTAGTTTATGGAATGTAGTACACAATGTATATAAGATTTTATTTCAAGAAAATTGAAATATATTAATTAACATTATCAAATGTATATACATATGTATATATACTTGACTTTCCTTACTTTGCATATATATATATATATATCCTTGTTCACTCTAGTTTACATCATCCTCTTACAAGATGTATCGTGGAATTTATTTAAGATAATTTAGAATATACTTTGTTTTAGCTCCCATGGCAGCATTTACTGTGAAATATATATTAAAATTCTCTTGGTAGTTTTCTTAATTATATAATTAAAAAGATTTGCAAATTGCATGTAATATAAAATCTGTGAATATATATATACTAATTTTGCTGATAGTTAAATAATATATAAGTAAATTGGCAGTTAAAAGTAGTTGTAAATTATAATATAATAATGTGCTGAAGTAACAATTAAAATTATTTTTTAATTCATTGATTTTCAATTTTACACTTATTAATCCTTAAGTATGAGTAATTAACAAAATCGACATAAAATTAATTGTGAATCTCGTACTATAAACATTATTTGTTAAACTTATTCGATAGATTATAATTCGCATAATTACAACAAGAAATTAGAAAATCTTCATATCATTTACGCGTGTATAGTTTGATATATTGTTTATGTATTAGCAATTGAAAAAGAAAATGTACCTTATTGTTATTATAAGAATAATGATAGGAGACAATTATTTATAGACATATTATTAGATACATAAAGACCATTTTCAATTGATTGTACAAAAAAGTTTTACTTTGCAATATTATTATTCACATTAGTAAAAAGATATCGCCTACTTGTACTTGTACAAAATATATTACATGCAAATAATATATTTTATGAGACAGCAGCATTAGTATAAGTAGTAATATTATAATAGCGTAGTATAATGAATATATAGTCATACATAATTATTGCTGATAAAATTTATGTTTTGAATGAAAAATAATATATCTTGTACAAATAAGACGTGAAAGTGATCGCGTTTGAATTGATCGATAGACTTGTTTATATTAGTTTCTCGTCTTGTTTGAATCTAAAAGGAACGTGTTGACATATGTAATAGTGAGTGCTGATGACACTGTGTAAGTTGCTCCCATTAGGCAACAACAATAACAACAATAACAACTAGTTACACATCAGAAAGAGTCTAGGAAGCAACGTGGAGAAATACAAGGAATTCCAGAATTTAAACCACGCTGCGAGTGGCCACGGTCACACACTATCTGGACTACTTGTTTCATCGCCGCAAACTTGTTCAGCATCACTGTCACTAGGTGGACTTGGTTGTTCAAGTTGATATTGATTAAATTCATGAATATGATCTTGGTGATGTTGCAAAAGACTATGATGATGATAGCAGTGATGACGTTCTTCTACACGTTGATGTAGATCATCAATGTGAACTTCTTGAACAGGTCTTTTAAGTTTATTACACAGTAGGCATATAAACAGAACAAATAAAACAGAAGCTGCAGCAGATACAGCTGGGATGACATAACTATCTGCTGGTACCATAGCAGCACCTGTAAATTTACGAATAAAGTCTTTTTTGACTGTGTACTATTATAATACATAATATAAATGTATATATATATAATCCGAATACATTTTCTTAAATCATACACGAAATATCTATGTACATTTTATCAATATGTACAAACTTAATCTCGTTTATTTTTATATATTATTGAAGCACCTAAACACAATAAAATTGTTTATCACAATACATCTAACAAATAGAATTAAAATTACAATTTCTATGGTGCTATAGTTTTTTTTAGAAGGGTTTTAGTGTTTAATATAGATGATTATAAATTTTTTATTTGCAAACTTCATAGGTCACTGATAGAAAACTACAAGAAGAAGAGAGAAAAACAATACAATTCAGGAAGTATTTTGCAAGACTCACAGAGATAATATAAAAATCACATGCATTTAAATGATTAAAAGGGACATAATAAATAGCATCCCGCATGCTTTTTGATTTCAGTGTTACCACATATTATTATAATATTTAAGTTAAATGATGTATTGTAAAAAACTGTCGATGTTATTTTGTTTTTATAATGATCAAAAAATATTGTATTTTTTATCTAGAAAAATCAAATGATACCATACATTATTTCCTGTAAAAATCAGGGTATAAAAAAATGAATATGGGTCATTGTACAGTTGACAAGAAAAACAAAATATGTTTTAAGTTTATAGTATCTTAATATATATTTTTCATATTCGTTGACTCCCAATAATCAATACTAGCAGTCGTTAATGTTTTCTATCGTCAAGATGTGTTATTGATGTACTGCGTAATGTTTAGAAAACTTGTTTATCATAAAACAATGATTCAGGAATTGCTGTAAAAAAAGCCGTTGTTTTTATTGGAAACACATCAATCACTTCAAGAATTTTATGTGGAATGATGTGCAATACTGTGAGAGAACTCACGTGATAAGGGAGATCATAACATGCCGGATCGTCGGAAGCTTCATGAGGGGCTCAGATGGCCACGAACATAAAGCACAGAGAGAGAAGAAGCATGGCAGAGACTCCAGCCAGTGCTGGTGACAATGGGGCTGATGCTGCACCTGCGACACCACACAAGCATTCATCCGCTCAATCCTACCACTCTCTCACCTGTACATACGTGTACAACTACTTACCCAGCAATTTAAATTTAGTATGTATAGGCATCGCATATCATCTTTTTTTTTCTATAAATGATTTTTTTCTTATCGACTCTTTGGAATGGACTATTATGTATATTCTATATTTTGTTAAGAATTAATTTTCTTTCTTTTTGTTTTTTATAATTTATTCGATAACTATATATGTACCGCATATATATATATATATAATTTATAAAACACTCGTCTCTCTTTTATTTAAACAAACATGATAATACATGCTTCGTGCAGTATCTACAAATTTTATGTGGTATATGTATACATATTTGCTTGGGATTTTATTAGGTATGTGATATAGTAGTGAAAATAGTATAAAAGATTTAAAAAGAGAGATCATAAGGGAAACACTATTAAATTTTCGAAATAGTAAAAAATAAATAAATCAATAACAATTATATAATATTTAATATATGTATAAAAGATTTTCCTGGAAACATTAATATTTTTCTTTTTACTGTGTCCAGAAAAATAAATAAGATTATAAAGATAGAATTACATTTATACCTTTAATAAATACATTCATTTCATTAATACTGAACGAGTCATGTATCTCGCCATATAATGTTAATAAAATGTTGGAAAATTTCATAATAGAAAAAGAAAATTTGGATATATACAGGGTGTCTTGTAACTGGTACAAACGAGCAGGGAGTAATTATACATGAAAAACTAAAATAAGTCAAAAATGTAGAATCACTCCTGTTCATTGGTACCCCCAATTATAAGATTCACTGTATATATATATATATATATAT
>NW_014569951.1:25673-44336 GCF_001313835.1 Polistes canadensis
AGAGAGAGAGAGAGAGAGAGAGAGAGAGAGAGAGAGAGAGAGAGAGAGAGAGAGAGACTTGTACAAGTGTAGTCATTAACAGACTTCACATCAAAATATATATGCACATTCTTTAATTATTTTTTAATGATATATTTGTGAGCTATTTATACATTATATTAAATGTATAACAAGAATACATACATAAATTTGGATGTAAGATCATTAATAACCACAATTGTACTATGCTACTATATATGAATAATTCACGCGAAGATAGAAATCGTATAAGCAAAAGAGGCAACATCAAAAAGTGTACATTAAAAGACTATTTCGAAAATGTCTATTATTTTCAAAACTTACAGTTCTCTTCATCGGACGAATCGTCTGGACCACAATTTTTGATATCATTACATTTTAACGATTCTGCAATACAATATTTATTTCTGGTGCAAAGAAATTGATTTTGACAATCAGTATTTTTATTTATCTCTGTCCATACTGCTCTAAAACCGTGTTGTCCGACCGCTTTATCTGCTGATATGAAACTGCAAATATTATATGCAATATTTATTTAAAATATCGTTATAACATAAAATTATTTATTTAAAAAAATATAAAACAAATAAATATCTACCTAAGACGCATATTATTATCTTCCGATAAATAGGTCCACTTAGTATCAGTAGTTTTAACACCACAAAGCTCAAGCGGCGTGGACGAACTAGAATACCACATACGTAATACCGCAGCAGGACAACCTCGTGCTGAAAAAATATTTAAGAAAAATAAAAAAATAATAATTAGTATATTTCAATCAATTACAAGATATACAAAACAATTACTTACCACTTTGATCACCTTCTACAGAAAATGTATCAAAATCCAATAATATTTGTTGATTAGGTCGTACTCTTATAAACCAATTACATGTTTTACTAGCAAAATTTTTTGACGGACCATCGTATTTATTTGGAAAGTTAGGACTAGTTATTACTCCATAATTTAGACTGCTAATATTTGATCCGCAATCTGTAATATCGTGATATGAAACGAAATCATTAAAGAATATAAATATCTTGAAATATCTTACCTCCAAAAATTGGTTTTGCTACCTCAAAAGTATAACGCGCTTTAAATCCACTATAAACAAGTTCAGAATCTGAATGTAAAATTACTTTTAAACCGAGAGCACCAAGCGTCGATTCTACTGGTCCTGGGGCAGTCATACCACAATACCTGCCTATTAATTTTTCAGTTTGATCGCGATACATAATATAAATTTCTAACCAGTCGTCTTGACATAAATAGTGCCTGTAAAAATAATGAAGTTGAAAAGATAATCTTTATTTTAATCTATCAATTCCAATATTTAAAGATAGATTGATTATTTTTTTTTTATCTATCTCACCCATAGTGACCGGACGTTATATTCAGAGTTCTGGTTCTAACTTTAAAATGGTCAAAGATCAATGTCACTTGTTCATTTGGCGTTGAAAAAAAGAGATAAGTACAATTTGTATCACTTGGATAATTACTAGGATATCGGGGAGAATTAAAATCTCCCTTTTTTCGAGAGGAACTTCTGTATGTAAATGTACAGGTACCATCTGGTTCGGCTGTTCCAGGTATTTTATATTCTGTCTCAAAGGTATACCTATAATAAATTAAACAAAAAAAAACATTGATTTACACAATCATCTATAACAGAAATATCTCTTTTAAAATTAGATATACTTTAATATTTACCGTGCTTTAAAACCTTTTCCTAGTAATTCTCCGCTGCTAAATACCATAACAAGTCTCGGCCCATCACTAACTACATGAGTTGGATTACTTTTTGCACCGCATAATTCATAATCAAATTTATCATAAGAATCTGTCGCTTCTTGACCTTTTAAATATAATTTTAAATAACCATCGGTGCATGCTGACCTGTAAATAACAAGATTATGATTATAAATACCATTTATAAATTACATATATCATTGAAAATACATTTATAGTAATTATACCTACTCTACTTTAGTACCGCTCGTTGGAATTTCAAATACCATAAATTCCAAACGAACGCGTTCAAGATGTTGCGAATCTTGCATTCCATAAACAAAATAACGACATACTACTTTTGGCATATAAGGAAATGGAAAATTGGGACTAACTACAAATCCAGAAGACTTCTTTTTACTTAAAATCTTTTGATCGCATTCCGAGCCTCTTATATGCTCCCCATTATAACTGGTTATGAAGTCTAAACATATAAAATAATACAAATCCTAAATCTCATCTTTTTTAAATTGTATCTTTTTTATAAGAACAATAAAACAATATATATACACATATATATTTCAATATTACCTAATTTAACAAAACTTTCTGAAAATTCGAAAATTCCTTTAAAACCACGATTTTGCGTATTCGCTGTACGTTGAAGAGTAGAAAACAATACAAATAGGCTGGATTCAGATGAATATAATACCAAATTTCGTTGTTGCCCACAATACGTTCCAATAACAGCGGATGAATTGTCAACTCCATCGTATACTTTTACATAATCCAAAGGGCAACTGAAATATAACATCGTTGCATTTCTCATTATTTCTATAAATTATTTAAAAAAAAAAAAAATATTATAAGATCAAATTAAACATACTGTGGCCCGCCAAAAAATAAATCAAAATCTCGAAATTCCAGGCGTATTCTTTGACTCGATTCTCCAATAAATTGATAACTGCACACAAGATCTTTTGGATAAGTTCCTGGATAAGTGGGAGACAAAATATTTCCAGTACGTTTAACGAGAGATTTTACCGTGAAAGAACACGGTGCACTCGGTACTGGTGTTCCAACTTCAAACTCAGCTATAGAAATTTAACATTAATGATTTTTAATTATATTGTCAATAAAAAAAAAGCTTTGCATTAAGTTTTATATGAGTCAGTTTTTGAAACGACTTACATGCATTAATAAAAGTATATTCTCCGCTAAATAATGTTGGTAATGTTATATTTTTATCAGTATAGAAACTGAGGGCAATGCCTTGATAAAGAGAAACACGTTTTCGAGGTGGAATGGGACCACAAAAACGACCTCCGAATGGTGTTTCTATTAGCTTGGTAGTGTTTTCTGAACGAATTTCCGAATATATATCTATATATTCATGGCTACAACTGAAAGCAACAAAAAATAAATGTTACAAAATTTTGTATATCAAGAAAAGTAGTTAAAAAATATATTCTCTAATTATTTATAAAGATTTAATATATGAATAAACGATTTTTCCAACTTACGCAGGTAATTCTCCAACAGCAGATCCACTGTACATAGCAAAAGATAGATTTTAGAAAGCAGATTTAAAAAACATTGCATTATATATCCAGTATTATCATTTGTTATTATTACTTACGCTGGCGGTGTACCTCTAAGACCAAACGTAGTAAAAATAAGTTCCACGCGTTGACGTGGTCCTGCTAAAAATGTGTAAACGCACTGCCGAGATTCTCCTTCTAGATTTATCAGTGCAGGTGCAAAGAAAGTTCCATTTTGCGGCCCATCAGGAGTGCTTATAAATTTTTGATCACACTCTAAAAAATAATAAATTACAGTAAAATGTTAAAGATATTATAATCGGTTCATAATCATAATTTTAATATATTCGTTTATAAAGGATAATCCGCATGAATATAAAATATATTATAGATTTAAAAGTCTTATACGTGTTACACATTACCGTGGATGGATTCATCGTATTACTAAATTATCATCATTTCGACATATATTTGTGTGGTATGGTGATATTTAAAAAAGTATGATGATTTATTATATCAAACCAAGATAAATAACATACTTGGTGCTTTGGCAGTGGTGAGACGTCCCGGTGGTGGTGGCAGTGATGGAATGTGGTCTTGCTGTGGCAGTGGAGCCTCAATTACCTCGCGGGCTGAATTCAGGAATGATGATGATTCAAAGAACCCCAACAATATCCACCGCCACCGGGAACACACCATACCATATTAATACAAAATTACAAAATAGATTAAAATTCCTTGTTTAAAATCTTAGTAGTAAGTAGTGTTGAGCATTTGTTTTAAAACATGGTTTTATCCTTAAATAAAATATTACTATTATTCAATTTTTAATACTGAAATTAAATATACATATATATATAAATATTAGATAATAATAATAATACTGACCTGTAGTATTGTGTGGACAGAGTAACAGTAAGAACAAGAAAAAGGCAGGAGAAGCATAACTATTCCCAGAGACATGCCAAAGTACTGAAGCCATACTGCATCCTGCGATAATAATTACATTTTTCTTTTGTTTTCTATTTTTTTTATTATTATATTTTTTTCTTTTTTTTAAATAGAAAGTAAATAATATATAAATTTAATATAAAATATCAATAATCGATTAAAATGTTTAATAATAATAATTACCATATCGTCAGTGTCTATTCCACACATAGGAAGAGCAAGGAAAACTGATCCAAAATATCATCTGTAAAGTATGATCAATATTTTATACAAAAATATTGAAAGATAAAAAAAATATTAAAAAAATAATAAATGACTTGAGTGATCAGAACTGTCGAATTAACTATTCAGAAAAATTTTCATCTCTTATCACGCTTGACAGTGATTGAAGATCACGACGTTTATATTTTTTCATTATTATTTAATCTTTTATTTTTTTTAATTATTATAAATATAAAGGAAAATATTTTATACGAGGCAGAGGAAGGAGGACTAGTATTTCGACAACCCTAATTATGAATTTAGGAAAACAGAAAACTACATGTGCATTACGAGTCTTGAAGTTTTCACGAAGTATTCGTATTTGTGTCACGTACGTGCGTACGGGGTCAAGATGCCGCTGAATTTCAAACGAATTTCTACAATATTTACACAACGATACAGTAAAGTATGTTCTGAACAAACCGTAAATATTAATAAAAAAAGTTATTAATATTAGAACACTCGTATAAACAGCAATATTCGATAAATTTGATAGAAAAATTTCGATGATTCAACTAAATAATATTAATGTTCGAAACGTTTAAAATAGAACAAAATTTTAAAAGTTATTCGATTTTGCCATCGAAAATAGACGAAGGAAAGATAAAAAGTAATTTAAAAAGATAAAGAAGAAAATAAATAAAAAATAAAACAAGGTCATGTTTTTGTATTATTACTGACCTACATTAGAACGATCATTAAAGAGGTATCATATTAGAATGAAACTGATCTACCACCGATCAGCATAAAGAATTTGCCACGCCCTTGAACAAGACACATTCTTTTTCATATCCTGAAGGGTGGAACGATCGAACGTCATTTTCCCCTCTATCCTTTTTCTTGTTTTTTTTTCCCACCCGTCGTCCAATAAATACAACTACTTGAAAGAGTAATAAAAACGTGGATCCAATTTTCAATGAGGAAGACAAATAAATAAAAGAAAAAAAAAGGAACCAAATAATAATAATAATAATAATAATAATAAATTAAAACCGCGCCCATGCGCTTGACAAAAGATGATAATAAGGTCAATATAAAAATACCTCCAATGATTATCATTATTATTATTATTATTTTCTCTTCGTTCCTTTAGAGAAATAATAATTGAAACAAGAATTATTTAATTTAGTTCATTAAAAAAAGAAAAAAAGAAAATTAAAAAGAAAATATATAAATGTATACATTTTTTGTTTTAAAAAGCAACCACACGTATGTATATTTAGGACACTACCAATGTCCCATAGATGTAGGTTATAAAAGTATATGTGTGTGTGCAGTATCATGGTTCCACCCGTTACAGTTCGGGTCACCACCCCTCTGCAGCATATAAACCCGACCGTGCATATCGAATGAAGTCAAAATCTAAACGAGAAAAGGGATGCTATTTGTTGTAGAATATTTTTTTCCAAAAGAAACAACAAAATATTATTACCGTGTATTAAAACGAGGGATGATCCCGTTTCTGCTTCATTGGTATCACGTATGCACACACGAGACAAACCACGCACGACGCACGCACTTCCCCTCTCTTTCAATATAACATTTCTATACATATATATATCCTATGTATTACAAATTAAAACGTTTAATTTCTTCTTCTTTTTCTTCTTCTTCAAGACTCATTTATATTTGGGGAAAACTAAAAAGAAAGGATAACAAAAAAATTCAATATTTACGCCAGAGACAAGGACATTATAATGGAAAAACCACCCCCTTCCTTCCCTTTTCTTTTTAATCTTCCTTCTTCATATTGCAATTATTATTATTATTATATTATTGGTTTTAGAGAGGGAAAATAATTAATGAATATTTTGGGATAAATATATTGTTCGATAATTAACATTATCCATCATTGTCTTGGCGTAAAATATAAATATAAAAAGAAATAGACAAAACAAAATATATCATTCGAATTTAATAGGACGAAATTATATATTATATTACTATAGGATATTTATAATTAATTCCATTTTTACCGTGCACTGTTTCCGTTTCTTTTCTTGTTCTTGGATATTAACGTTGTAGAAAATAAGGGCGTCAAGGTGATTGAAAGAACGCGGAAGCATCACTGGCAAATACACGCGAAGAAGCACCCGCAGAGAGGTGCAAGTATCCTCTAACTCGTCGGCTCGTTAAAATCGGCACGAAGAACGACGCGATGACAATCGTCGTCTCTCCGTTTAACCTAACACACCCTCTTTCCCTACCGACAGAGGTCGTCACAAGGGGGCTGCAGGGTGTCCAATGCTGTCTTCTTATTGGTAGCCTTTAAAGGTAGTAGGGGATGATTCGTATACCCAGTGGGGGATGTGTTTTTTCGCGGCAAAATTACTCGAACGTGACAAATTTGTCGTCTTTTTATTTTTATTTTCTTTTACAATTATTATTTTTTTTATCTTTATATTCTTTTTCTTTTTTTCTAATTAAACAACAGAACCGTGCGACGATGAAGACGATGTTGTTGTTGTTGTTGTTCATGCTTGAAAAAATACAAATTGTTTAAAACTCCTTTGAAATATCTCTTAATAAAAATGTATTCGAGATATTATACACAAAGAATTTTTATTTATAGTTTTGTGTGTAATATAAATATGTTAATAATAGAGGGTAGCGGGTAGACAGTGTTTCGCAATCCTGGCGAAAACTGGTCTACTTCAGGGATGCGACCCTGCCCACGCGAGCCTTGATTCTCTCCTACCTCCTAAAAAATCGGGAGAGTTCATGTTCTAATTTAAGATCCTACCCACAAACCTCCATTCCTCTTTACACCATGTCCTACCCAATTCGCCAACACTTCTGGCAAATCCTTTCATATGGAGAAAGTGCCAATTGTAAACAATTGCAGTTGATTAGACAGGTTAAGTGGTGATAATGATGGTTTATATAGATTTTATTTCATGTTTGTTTTTTGTTTCTTTTTTTAATTAATTAATTATAGGAAGATAGATTGTTGAGGAAAATAAATTGATAACAGTAATTATGAAAGGTAATTCACATACAACTGTTTATTGAGACATGTAGAATACATCTGGTCATACACAAAAATCTTTGACACTTTAAATCAAGCTCCTAGCCCGAAAAAAAAGGAACCATTTTATAACATTGTTTCTTCTTCTTCTTTATTATTATTATTATTTTTTTGCTTTTTTATTTCTTTTTAAAATTCTTTATTTAATAAAATCATTAGGTTTAACTACGTCACACTAAAATTAGAGAAGGCAACTTTTAAATTGCGGGAAAATTAAAAAAAAAAAAAGCAAAGCAATTGGTAAATGGATGATATAACTTAGAACAAAAAAAAAAAAGATTTATTTATATATACATGCTTACATATATATATACATATACATGTATACAAATATATGTATATGTATACATATATGTATACATGTATATATAAATTTGAACACGATCCAGTAATTAGATAAGAATTTAAATTGCTGTTTGAAAAAATTTCTCGTCTATATTAGATTTTTGATGTAGCCGTGGAGCTGACATGTGGCGCGAAACATAAAAATGTACGTACGTTCGTTCGTTCTTTTCTTTTCCTATCTATCTATCTATATTTTTGTTGGTTTGTATATAATAATAATAATTTTTGTTAGTTATTTTTTTGTTTGTTAAAGATGTTTTCTTTTTTTCTTTTTTTTCCCTTATTTGCGTTTCATCATAATTTCTTTCCTTTAATTTCTTTTTTTTTTTTCAATTATTTTTTAAAATCATTCATTTATTTTATTCATTTATTTATTTATTTATTCATTTATTTTTATTTTATTTATTTATTTATTATTCCTTTTTTTATTACTGCTAAATAACATCATCATCACGTCACAAAATGCATATTCGTAGGAATATAATATATAATATATTTATATATAATTAAAAAACACGTCTTTGGGTCGTAATTAACATAAATTGATCGACCCAAAAATCACACAACATCCGCCTTGATACGGGCCAACCAAAAAAAAAGAGTCAAGTTTCCCAAGGATGTGTAAACCGCGAATTAGGGCATTGGCCGGGTAAAAGGGCGCGTGTGTGGCCATAGCATCGCCAGCCACAGTGGTGCATTATCCTAAATGCGACCGACAACCCCCCAGGCACCCCAGCTGCCACACCGGTAAGAGTATAAAAGAGGAGGTGAGTGATACTTTTGGGGCGCCTTTATAAGCCGGGGCGGGGCCAATATCGTAACGCTAGTACCTAGATCAGTCTAAAGTCTCGTCACCGTGAACTGCCTCCGCTTTTGCCAGTTAAGCTTCCTTGCCCCCGCAAGCCGAAACTCTCTTTCTCTTTCTTTTTCCCTTTCTATCTTTGCCATTCTATATAATCAATGTATTCCAAGTTAATTACTTTTTATTCATTTTTCTCTTTTTTCTTTTTCTTTTTCTTTTTCTTTTTATTTTCATTTTTCCTTGCTTTCATCATTACCATCATCCTTTTTTATTACTTACAAATTTTTTTCGGAGAAACCAGAGAATATTAATTATTATTATTATTATCATCATCGTCATTATCATCATCATCATCATCATCATCATTATTATTTTTTTTGTCATTTTTTTATCATTTTTTTTTTATTCATTTTTTGTTTAATTATTGAAATATTATCATGTCACAAAAACCCACTCAGTATTGATTAGCAATATCATCCTTATTATATTGTTAATATTAATAGTATTATATCCTCGATATTATGCTTTTATAAATAGGATGTGTGTAGGTAAGTAGAATAGGTAGGTAGATATAAAATACGGTAATTGGATAATGAGTAAAAAGGGGGAAACAGGAGGAATGAAAGATGGCAATGGTTATTTTTAAATGTAATAATATTTTTTTTTTTTGCATCTTGGGATTTTTTTCTTACTTTTCTTTTTAGGGGGTGGGGAATTTTTTTTAATACTTTTTTTTTTTTTTTTTTTTTTTAAACAATAATCGTGAATTGGGGGGTGTGGGGGACAGGAAGTAAGAATGGAGAGGAGAAAAAAGTTAATGATTACTACTAGATTGTTGCTTAAATCGCCAATAACAAAACAGTATCGACGACGACAAAAAAAAACTAGACTTAAGTAAAACATGAATAAAAATTAACAAAATGCTCATAAATACGAGGGTTTGCGAGCAATCGATCGTCATCCAGACATTTTGTCCACATGGTTGCGTCTATTAGTTTCGGTACTTTCGTTATGTGTAAGACCATTATTATTTATCATCTCATGTGCTTCTCTTATATAACACGATATTCAGATAAATCATTCTTATTCGGATAGTCAATGGCGGGGGATACGTCATTATTATAACCGATTTCTTTCGATCGCATGATTGATTGATTGATTGATTGATTGATTAATATTATTATTATTATTAATATTCGTCCATCCTACTGCTATTATTTCATATCAAATTAGGCTAACGTTATAATACGATAAGCCTCGTTTCATTAGAGTGTGCAATTAAACAGCAGAGGTTTGATATGCAGTCGTCCATTACAATTTTCTTTCTCTTTCTCTTTCTTTCATTTTTTTTTTATTCGTTTATTTATTTATTTAATTATTTATTTATTTATTTATCATTTCCTTATCTCTTTCGTTCTTTATTTATTTATTTTGTTTATCTTCGTGTTCGGGGGGTGCGTGTAAAATATAAATTGTTTTGCGTATGCTCTCATTTTAGTCCTTTTCAAATAATCTCCAGAACAGGGGGTGTCTGGGCTCCAGGGACAGGGACCAACTACAGCCCGCACTTACAACTCTTACTAATTAACTAACAGGCTAACAATAACAACAAGTCAACACTCAAAACGTGTGCTGTATGTGTTCATGCATTTAAAAACTTTCTGCGTACATTTTGTTGTAATCCTACTTCCGCGATTCCGTAACTATATAATTATTCGCCAAATTTCTAATCCCAGTCAATATCAATCTTCAAAAAACGTTTTCCTTAATTTACTTTTTTTTTTGTTCTGTGCAATTGGAACATAAAAAAAATCTTGGGCGAACTAACATCTTTTTTTTTTTCACCATCTTACTCTTAATCATCATCACAATTTTTTTTCATTTTTATCTAAAAAATTAGAAAAGGTTTCCATCAAGAATTCCTTATCCACTTTCTATCACTTTTTTTCTTTCTTTCTTTTTCTCCCTACATTTTTTTTTTCCTTTTTTTCTTTTTTTTTTTTCTTTTTTTCTTAGCCGTCAACGGATTTTTTTTAAAACTTCCTAATTTCATTATAAAAAAACACATCAACAAATAAATACAAATATAATTTAGATCCGAGTTTTTTACCCTCGCTATATACTTCCGATACTGCCATTGAAAAAATTTACTGTACAAGTGGGTTTTTTTTCCTTCCTTTCTTTCTAACTATCTTTCTATCATTCCGTCTTTTTTTTCCTCATTCATGAGCATCAAATACTTTTCTTTTACTTCATTCCTTTTGACCAAATAAAGATATTATCCCATGATTTTTCTTTCCCTTTCTCGTCAATAACTATATCATCATAACCGAACAAACCTTCTGGGAGATACCCGCAGAGCCATTGGCCAACAAACATTTCAAACTTTTTTTTTTACTTTTTCTTTTCTTTTCTTTTCTTTTCTTTTCTTTTCTTTTTTTTTCCTTTTTTTACTAACTTTCGCAAAGCTTGCCCGACCCTTAATAATAATAGTTTTTCACTGACTGTACACATTTTTATAGACCAACAATAGAAGGTCTAGCCGCGCGCTTGGCACGCTCCAACGTCATTCACACATACGCACACAAAAAGAGATACATTCCTTTTCTTCTTTTTTGTTTTTCTTAAAAAAAAGGACACCCTTCATTCTCCTTTCTAACCGCTCCTCGGTCTTTATGTTTCTCTCGCTCTTTTCAGTATTATCATCATGATCATCTTTTCTAATCCACGTTCTAAAAAGCGAATTCGTTCGAGATTTCATACAAACACACGTTATAACACTCTCTCCCACACACTCATTCGTTAATGGCTAAACGTCGTCTTTCCTATCTAAACGCGCCCCTTAACATTCCTCCTCTCTTCCATTCTCTTAATTATCTTCATCATCATCATTATCATCATTACCATCATCATTCCTTTGGCGCTTTAATTTTTTTCCTTGTCTAAAACGAGAATTTGGGTCATCTTTAATACATGTCTAATTTTTCTCACTAAAATTTGTGTAAATTTCTAATCTTATCCCCCTTCTTATTCAAAAATTTCCTCCCTCGTTAATTCTTAAAAATTTCCTCTAACATTATTACTTTTTTTTCTTCTCTCTCTCTCTCTTATTCTCTCCCCTTCCTATCTAAAAACGCGCGCTCACACGTGTATCTCTCTCTCTCTCTCTCTCTCTCTCTCTCTCTCTCTCTCTCTCGCTCTCTCTCTCTCTCTCGCTCTCATCATTCATCATTGCATAGATTCAAAAAAAATCTAGTCTCATCGCATAATAAAAACCGCAGGCTTCCATGAGTTCTCTTAATTAAAATACGATCCATCACAAATCCGAATGTCAACATCGCTGGTTCTTCAACACTTGGCAGTAAACAATGTGACAATGCAGTAGTGGTACTTAGTATTAGTATTAGTATTATCGTAAATATAATAATAATAGTACGGGGTGGGTGGGTGGTTAATCCGATGTAATAATTAGTCCCAGTGGCACATCACTGTACATAATCACAACAACAGCGGGGCGATGGTGGTGGCGCAGAGCACGAACTCTTCCGTTTTTTTTTCTTTTGCTTTGTTCTTATTTTTATGTTTTTTTTCTCTCTTACTTTTTTACTCTTTGTCTCTTTTTTCTTTTTTTCTTTTTTCAGTTTCATTTTCTTGCGAAAACATTTTACAATAAATTCCGATTTAATCAAAGAATTTTAATTATTATTACGGTTATTGATTTCGTCATATCTTTTTCTCTGTCTCTCTCGTAAACCTCTCTTCTGCGTTAACTTTTTCATTTTTTCATGTTTTCTAAACGCTTTTTTTCCTTTAATTAATTTTTGTTTTAATTAGTATTATTATTACTTTTATTATTATTATTATTATTATTATTATTATTATTATAACCCTGCATGCTATTTCTCTTTCTCGCGCTCTCTCTCTCTCCCTCTCTCTCGCTCTCGCTCTCTTCCACTCTCTCTCTCGCTCTCGCTAATTCTCTCTTTCTACCCCACTCGCACTTTTCTTTCTATATCGCTTGTGACGCGTTATGTTAATTTTTTGTTTTAATTTGTTTTGTTTGTTTTGTTTTTATATGCAATTATATACGTATGTTCGTGCGTATTCTCACTCACATACACGCAGAAGTTAGCTCCACGATTGATAAGAGTCTTGATACCATTCGTGATCGTCGCCAGAAACGCCACCGAGTGCTGCAGATCTTCCTCCAAATCCTATGTCACCGCCACCACCACCACTGCCACCATTCACACTCGCCAGTCCGTACGCATTGCCCAGCGGTTGTTGGGCGAGGGGTTGGTTTCCCCAATTGCTCTGGAAGCGACGTTTAGATTCCCCCTGGTTCTGGTGACCCCCGTCAAATTTTCGTTTACCTGCTGTAAAACATATTATTCTTTGTTATATATCAATTATACTCTTCTTTCTTTCTCTCTCTTTCTATCAATGGTTTGGAGATTTTTAAAGGTTCGTAATAAGAATTTAAACAAAGAAACAAAAAGATAAAATATTAGGCATTCAAAGGGAAAAGGACAATATATTTTCTAGTAGTTATTAGAAAGAAATAATGTTATATGTGTATAAATATTAAGTAATAATATTAATTCATTAACAACTGACCTAATTTATCATCAACGTCGGATGGATAGGACACAGGATAAAAGGAAACCAGGATAAATCTTTTACTGTAATATAAATCATGGAATTCCGGTGATATTGAATAGAAATAACGTGCAATCATATTGAAATCAAAATATTATAGGATTATCATCAAAAGCACCTCGAGCTCATCGAAAATCTGTTCATTAACAAATCTGCAAATGAAGAAGAAAAAACCGCGAATGAAATATTAATTCGAATTATTCATTTTTTATTTTGGTTTAACAATCTTTTACCAAATTGCAAAGCTTGCTCGATTCTTGCAGGAGCAATTTTGAAAACATAATCAAATGATAGAGGATTCAATGTGTCAATTTACTTGATAGGAGCAATCCATTTAATATAAATTGTACAATACGTAAACAATAATCAAACATTAATTTCATTTTTTTGTTCGATTCATTTTTCCCCTCCATCGAATATATAAATAATTAATTAATAAATGTGCTACAGAATTGAGTACTGCTGTAAGTATAATGTACGAGCATTATGTGTTACACTTAACATATATTACCTAATGTTTTATTTAAATCCTTATATGCGAAGAAAAGATGAGAAAGACATAATCAATACAATAGCAAACTAGCAATAAGTGCTAATGCTGTCAAAGCTGTGAGAAAATATGTGAGATGTAATAAATAAAATTAGTATTATAAATATTAGGTAGTCTTTGATGTAGACATATTACTGTTCCCCTTTTGTATAACACATTTGAAAAAAAAAAAAAAAAGAAAGAACAAAAATTAACATTTTCTTTAAAAACCGATACACCGTATCGATTAAATCGTTAAAAATTAATTAATTAATAATAATATAATAATCCATAAAAAAAACTGATAGATTTGTGATAAAAGTTAAAGGAAAGAAAAGCAAGGAAGAAATAAATGATTGCAGCGACGTTGATTAAAATAAATAAATAAATAAAAAGAAATAAAGAGAGATAAAAGAAGATAGATCAAAAAGAAACAATAAAGATAAAACGATAGAAATGATATAAGTATAAGGATTAGTTAAAATAAGAAATAAAGTAGATAAAAGATGATACATTGTGGAGATACAGACCATCCTCACCTGGTAAACTTCCCTTGGCGCGGACCCCCCCACGAGCGGCCAGTCGCTGGACCCCACGGGCCCCTGTAGTTGCGGGGTTGCGCCCCCCCCTGACTGGCCCACGGGTGGTTTGCGGGCCACCGATTCGGCCACGCGGCACCACTCCACGCCCACGCCCAGCCTGACCAAACAACACACATCCAATTGTTACCCCTTCTGGTACTGATTGTTTCAATCACAATTGCTTTCACTCATTTTTCCCTTTCTTAAAATTATTAATATAAAATACATCTTTTTAACGACACCCCCCATTCCCTATTATTTATATATATTTTATATATATTTATATATATATATATAATATATATATAAATAATATATATATAAATTTATATCACATATAATATATATACAACAATAAGAAGAAATACAACAATTATTTGAATTCAACAATAATACACGACAACATATATCTCATTATATTATATTATATGATATGATATGATAGAATCCAGGCTCTAGAGATAAAGGTAAAAAAAGAAGAGTCAGCTGAAAATATTATAAATAGTACAACCGATATATCTATCTGTTAAAAAATAAATATAGTCTGTGTTTTATGCAATTATACCAATAGTGAGTGTGTACACGCATACACGATATTTATACGCGTGTATGCACACGCGGCATCATTTATGAGAAAGACAGTGATAGTGAAATAGGTAAAGAGGTCATTTTTATGGTAGAGAGACTTGATAGACAGAAGGGAAGAGAATGCGACAGGAAAAGAGCTCACCTAATAAACACCAGGTCTTACTAACCAAATCTTTTTACATACAGCAGTAGAGTTAGCAGAGTTATCCAATGTAGTAAAGCGATAAAGCGAACTGTATTGGTTGGCGAAGAAACTTTAAGCGACACAACCTACTGCACTGGCAGCTAGAACAAAATTCAATCAAGGTATATTATAAGCGGCAGCACAACGTCATATAGCGGCGTGGTTTTTTTTTAAAAGCGTTAAAAGCAAATCGGCATTTACTGAAGCAGAAGCAAGAGCCATGAGTCAGTCGTGTTACTGGTTACACTACCAGTTTTACACAGTGTGTGTATGATATATGTGTGTATATATATATACATATGTATATATAATTACTAATCTTGTTGTTAATGCATTTTTATATACACATACATGAATATATATGTATACACACATATATATTTTAAATTTGTATTTCCTTCTCTATCTATGGCCTGCCACACCCAACAACGTACAAATCAGTGTACAATACAACGTGTTATAATAATATACAACAGCTTTTTAATACGATCAAATATCCAAATGGTTTTGATCATCCCTTTGATTTATTATTTTTTTTTAATTTTTTTATTTATTCCAATATTGCCGTACACAACTTGCGAAAAACTTTTCCTCCTGCTATCAAATTGGCACATTGAATCAATTGGCTCTCATAGGATCCCAGCGAAGATCCACAAAACGTGATATGACACACACAGCCATTGGAACGAACGTTTAATCCATGTGGTAAAGATTTCTATTGTTTTTCCTTTCTTTTTTCTTTTATCTTCGTAACACATACAATCTCTCAAACTCAGGCACCAAGGCACTGTACGACTTTTCCTGTAAGAAACTGTATTAAAAATGTTATCGAAGAAGTCCCTTTTTTGTTTTTTTATTTTTTTTTTTTTTTAATAAATACACATTTAAGCGTATATCAACAATCTACATAATTTTTATTGAACGTCTAGTTAACATAATGATATATATAGATTTAGGTATATTTCATATACCTCAAGTGGCTATATAATCAAAGTGTATGTTAGAAATTTTTTCGAATAATTTAAAGTAGTTCATTTGAGTCACTTTTTATACAGAGAATAGATGAAAAGTGATGTTATCGTGAAAAAAAAAACACTATTTACATTATCTAATCTGATATTGGAAGAAATGAGAATAATACGATATCAAAGATAGTAATTAAAGATTAAACCCTAAAGAAGATTTTTGACTAGACCTAACAAGAACCTAACAATCTAATCTATTCTATATATAATATATAAAATTTCCTATAAAAACTTTGAGCATACATTAAATTGCCGTTTTCCTACTTTGATTCAATTACAACAATAACGAAACTTGTCCTTATTTTTAATATTTTCTTTCTCTTTCTCTCTTGGATATATATATATAATTTAACATTAAAAAACATTAAAATGACTATACGTGGAAAAAAGAAACCTTGCTTTTTGTATTTATTTAACAACAATGTATGTACAAATAACGACTAGCAGCTTCTAAGAAGACTTTCTTAAAATTAAATGAGACATGCAAGGGATTTTTAATCCCTTACACACAGTGAAATGTAGAATAATATAATGTAATAGTAGTAGTAGTACAACATGTACAATGATAAAAAGCAAAGAGAAAAAAAAAAAAAAAAAGAAGAAAAATAATCTTGTCACGAAAAAAGTAAGTAATATAAAAACGAACCCTAATGAGAGAAATATATAAAAAGAAAAGAAGATTGTTTTATCGAAATAAAATTAAAATAAAATGTTCAAATAAAATTGCAAAGTAACATTCTTCTGACGGAAAAGTCGATTTTTTCTACACGTCGAAATGTAACGTGAGGGACTGGAAAAAAATTGGGAAAAAAATAATAATAATAAATAAATAAATAATAAATAACAAATAAAAACGATGCTGCACATGAACAGGCCACGAGATAAATATTATATATATATATATGTACGAATAACAATACGATTATTAATCGAACAAATTTGAAAAGCGACTAGCTACAACGTAACCATGACACGAGGAACACAGCAGCAGCATCGAATATATATTATAAACACATAACTCTCAGTGCATTTTGCGTTGTCGCATTAGTGAGACTGCCAAGAGAAAAAGTTGATCGCAATAAATATATAATAATGATGATATAATTATAATGGTGTTCACAGGGCGCCCAAGTGCTCCCTTATGGTATTTGGATAACCCTGCAACTTGACATAGAAAAGTATATCATATCCGAGCCACGAGACGCAACACGTAGCTGCTCTATTAATTATTATTAATATTATTATTATTATTATTTTTTTTTTTTTTAGCAAATAGAAACATCAACCGAAGTTCTTTTTCTTTTCTTTTTTTCGACATATAAAGTATGGACTTTTAAGTGATAACTATGTATAATATGTATATGTGTATATGCATATGTATTGTGTATATGCATATACACACATATGTATATATGAGCTCCTATGTAGAATGGGTTAATAATGCCTACATCTGGAGTAATGCTGTGTGTGTGAAGTTGATAATAATGTGATGTGGGGTAATAATATTTAGGGAACCCTACAACGCTAAATAATGTTCGACGGAAGGACGGACATAAACTTCATAACATATCTACTAAACACACTTTTCAGTACTCACTTCTTCAACTTGTCTCTCTCTTTTCATTTAATTTAATTTAATTTGATTTCCTTTCATTTCATTTCATTTTATTTCATTTCATTTCATTTCATTTCATTTCATTTCATTTCATTTCATTTCATTTTATTTCATTTCGTTTCATTTTATTTCATATCATTTCGTTTCGTTTCGTTTCGTTTCATTTCATTTCATATCATTTGTTTTCATCTCATTTGTCTTTCTATATTATTCTAAATACTTTTCCCGGCTGTACTTTGGTTGAAATTTAGAATGGGTCTACCATGGCTCAGATATGATTTGCAAGCAATTTGACAGTGGCAATGTGTTCGGATTAGGAGGATAACGTTAGCGATTTTAGTGCTGGAATATTAGTTGATATGCATTAGGGTCTAGCAGGATTTAATAATACAATGCACTCACAGTGGACTATTAAATAGTTTTTCTTTTTTCTTTCATTTTTTATCCTTGTTGTTTTTTCTTTTCCTCATATTTCTATTTTAAATACAATTAACTTTTAATGCACACGTTTTCTAAACGCTTGCTTACGTTCTTTAATTTGTCATTTAACTATTATCTATTAAAACTAGTTTTGTATTGGATCATTAAAAGCTGGAAAAGAGAAAGAAAGAGATAGATAGATAGATAGATAAAGAGAAAGAGAAAAAAAGAGAGAGAGAGAAAGAGCAATTGCTACTATTAGTATAGAATATACTGTGGATGCAGTGCATTTGATGTTATTTTTAAGTTAATTCCAAGTGTACATATCCCTGCATTAGTAGTGAGTTTTATATATATATATATGTATATATATATATATATATACATA
>NW_014569951.1:45071-73566 GCF_001313835.1 Polistes canadensis
TATATATATATATAAATATATTTATAAAAAAAAAAGAAAAAAAAAAGAAGAAATTTAGTTACAACTCTTCACGCGAGAAACTTTCCAACGATTACCCTACCACCATCACATGTCCTGAGAATATATATGTATATTGCATAGATCATCGAAAATTGATTGAATTATTCCATACACATACACACATATATATATCCATCAAAATTAGAGGATTTTCTAATCAATGATTAATAATACTAATAACTTTCTTCTGTTCTGGCTTAATTTATCCTGCTTATGAAAAATGTATATGCAATTGATTGTATGTTAAATGTAATAAAAATGCTTTGAAGGAATATGTATTGTAAATGATCGGTGCACGTTAAAGCATTAAAAGTGTACTGTGTATACAGCATTATTGTATTAAGGAATTTTGATTTAATGCATACAGATGGTAGAGCATGGAAATTTGTTAAATTTCAAAGTAGTTCTATATATATATATGTATTTTTTTTTAGATTGCACTTTAGATATGCACATATATATATTATTGACGTTTGGAAACTAGTAAATGATTTTCGATGACCTTACACTGTACGTTTAGAGATTGGTTATAAAGTCAACATAAAAAAGAGAAAGTACACAAGACTACCAATGATAATCTACAATGATGCATTCATCATTCAACACCGCGGCTTACCTATTTCCTTGAGAGCTGTAAACAGATTTTTTAATTGATGATGCATACACAGTAAAGAAAAAGTACACACGCTCACATAAAATGAGATAGGGCAAAAAAGATCAAATTTCCCTGGCAATGCGCGGGATTGTACACTGTCACAAAATATATATATAAAATAACTGTCACTCTAGGGCACCATACGAAAAATAGAAAAAACAAACAATACACATGCAATTATAATTTTGTTGGTAAAAACAGAAAACAGGTGTGTCACAGGAAAGTGGTAGTGGTAAGGCAATAAGGTGTGATCCTATTATAGTGCTAAGAAGCACACGCTTATACATTCATATGTATTTTTTATATACACATATGCATGTAGAATAATAAGATATAAAACAAATACATAGTTTTACTTAATTAATATCATTCATCAAGCATTGTAATTTAAGTAAATAAACATCTTTTTTATCTTTTTCTTTTTCTTTTTTTTTTAGTTTTCTCTTATTCTTTAAATCAAATCGAAAAATAATAATAATGATATAATTTACAATAACAGATATATGCTCAGACGATAATAATAGTAAGAAAAAAGAAAATACATAAATAAATAATTTGAATAACAAGCTAATTACATTATCTGAGTACTTTCTCACTACAACCTTATTCGAATGGAAATATATATTTTAATTTAAAATATATTATATCAAAGTGACGTTAATTTTTCTTGTTTTTTATTTGCTGCAATATACTACAATTTTTGAAAGTTTTAATTTACTTAAAGTATCAAAAGCAATCAACCATACATTTTTTTTTGTTTTAATGCATTTACCGCAGAATAAATACTATCGGAATAATAGGATAAGGAAAAAAGTTGTGTGGTCGAGGAAATATATATATGTATATAAATATAACTTAGCATTAGAAATGTCGAATAAATATTTGTCTTTCACGCATAGGAAAGAGCCTATCATGCGTGTAAAGCCAAAGGTCTGTAGTGAGATAGTGAAAAATCCCCAAAAGCATGCGGGACGTTTCAATTAAATAATAAATATATCATGTCAAAAATTATTGGTATAAATTTGAGTATTATTTTGTCTGAAATAAATAAATGTTATATATAATATTTTAAAAACCTGTTAAAATTTCATAGAAATTATTTCTCCTATGTACTTTATCAAAGTTTAATATTACGATCTTTACTGTACGCATATGTAATTTATATTTTATAAAGAAAAAACTATTTAATTTGGACTACGTTATATCAGTAAAAAAAGTTTCATTTGTTACATCAAACTTGGTGTAAGTAATATTCACACACACTCTATACAACAATTTTTTTTTGGTCAGTGCTTTGCAAAACATAATAAAACAATTATTGCAATAATTTAAAGCTTGTTGCAAAGAGAATCTTATCAAAATCGTTTTGGTAAAATATTAAAGATGGTGTGATTATTTCGATAACACACATATTTGTTAAACGATAATTAGGATATTTAAAATTTAGCAGAAATACTCTTGTGTATTTTACACGTCAATAGTGAATAGGTTATAACACATAAATTCATTGAAATAAATAAATAAATAATAATTAATAGTAAATAATACTTACCATAATCGCCTCGTCCCATTTGTCCACGCATACCTGCACCTGTGCCTCTAGGACCTTGTCCAGGACCCCGAACTGGCATCGGGCCTCCCATCATTCCAGGGTGGGAAGGAGACCCTCTATAATATAATTAATAAAGAATATATTAATATTATATTTCTCTTTCAGCAAACATATTAAATTAATACCCCTTACTGAAATCAAATAAATATTAGAGTATAATTGAAAAGTAATAAGTATTGTTATATCTTACCCGCCACGACTTTGCAATGATTGCATCATTCTTCGTTCCCTTGCTCTAAGAATTTCTTCTTTCTTCTTTTTATCAGATGGAGGCTTAGCTAGTGAAATTTCTATATGCGAACCACCAATTTCTATACCATTTAACTCGTTCATTGCCTAGAATACGACGCCATTATTTATCATTCTGATCTAACTCGTACGTCAATAATCAAATTAATAGAAAAATCAATTAATATTACCTTTACAGCATTATCCCTGTCTTCAAAATGCACAAAAGCGTAGTCCTTAATTTTTTTAACTCTTTCAATTTTTCCATATTGTTCGAAACATTCTTTTAATTTTTCTTCAGAACAATCTTGCGTTAAATTTTTAACATATAACACTCGTACCTATAAAGATAATTATAAAAATATATATATACACACACACATTGTATTTTCCATTTATAAGATTATTTAAATTAATGAAAATATATCTTACGTTAAAATATTCTACATACTTTGGACATTGTTAATTCATCAGGCTCTTCCTGTGGATCAGCCCAATCAACTATGATATCACAGCCCCAGACCTTGATGCGACCAGTGCTTAGTCTTCGTTTTGCTAATGAGGCTGCTTTATGAGATTCATATTCTAGAAAGCAGAAACCTCTGTTCTTCTTTTTATCATCTGGTGAACTGTAGATAATCACCTCAGTCAGGCCCGCTGTATGGTGAAAAATCATACAAAACGTATATAAGGTTCATATAAAAAAATAAAAGATAAAAAAAATAAATAAATAAATAAAAAAAATAAAAGGAAAAGAAAACGAAATATAAATATAAATATAAATAAATAAAACTACTCAAACGAAACTGTACCAAAATACAAAGGAATAGGCCGAAAATATTATGATATTACTTTCTTTTAAACGTAACAAAAGATATAATAAAAAAGCAACATAATATTATATATTAAAATTACATTAAACGTCATTACTATCTTTTAATTTTTTTTTTATTTTTTTGAGAGAAAAAAGAAAATAATTTTTATAAAAGTTCAGAATTATTTGATTTGGAATCAACGTGATAGAGAACTTAATTGTTGCAATATAACAATATCGAATATCAACTGAAGAATTCAATAAATTTGAACTAAGTTATCATATTATTGTTTTGAAAAATTCTACGCTAGAAAAAGCTATATAAAACACCACACCTATAAGAAAAGTACAACTTTACATTGTATTATACTTCTCGAACTAAATTATAAGAATTATTATCACGTAATTCCTGCTACATCAATCGTTATACCATTAGATATAAATTAGAATCGATATTAACTTATACGACAACATATTTTCACAATCGTAGAAATAAATATTAATGATGGACGTGTGCGGCAAGATAAAACATTATATTTATCATTATTAATATTAATATTTAGTGGAAAAATAAAATGAAAAATTATTATATACATTTACTTTACTATATTCGAACAATATAAAACAAATTCTTCTTTCTGAATCATTAAAATCATCATTTATGAATTAAATATCCCATATTAGAGTATAGAAAACAATCTTAAGTATGTACTCAACAAAAAATGAAGATACTATTTATAGAAAAAGATTGACTGCGTATTGTGCATGAAAATGAAGACATGATTATCATTATTATTCAGTTATAATATCAAATTAATTTCCACATAATAATCTATTAACACAATATTAGTGTGACCTACAGTAACTAATTAAGTTATTGTTTTATTAGGCTTCACGTTAAAACTACTATTTATATTATTTAATTTTTCTTTTTCATTTTAAAAACAAAATAATCTCTCTGTTTCTAATTAATATTTTCAATTTTCGTAATACAAGAAAAAGAGTTTAAGATTTGTTACGAAATTGAGTTTATAGAGAGTTACTCATGCGAGAAAACTTGCCTAAAAACATGAACACGAGCAAAAGAGATAGTTAATATACTATTTCCATAACTGTATGTACCTTCAATTTGACTACTATTTCAATTATTATATTATTAACTATTTTTCATAAATAAAGCCTAAAAATATTAGAAAGTTAACTTCTTTTTTAATCATTTTACTATACTAAACTCATATTGCTTTATAACACAAACACAAAGCCATAAAAATTGTGGGTTGAAAGATAGCACACTAAACTGCAAAGATATTGTTCAATTAACTACAAAAGAAAAGATTGCAAGCTCCATATATAACCTTTCAGAATATTCTGTAGAATTTTACCACTACGTCGAAAACACCCCAAAAAATTTGTCATCAATAACTTGTGTCATATTTAATTCAATACACAAATTTCAAAAAACCCATGACTTGATAATGCAGGTTAAATATTTTCAATGTATCATTAAGTACAAAAATATCTTTTCATGCTATTAGAATTTTCATGCACCGCACTGAGATTGAATTAAATACTCAAAATGACTACCACGCTGCTGAAATTAAAGTCCTTCCCATATATAATATAATATAATATAATATAATATAATATAATATAATANTATAATATAATATAATATAATATAATATATATATATATATATATATATATCCCCACACGTTTTACACTATGTGGAAATATTATTAAACCAAAATCAACAATCTTATCTCTAAACAAACGTTGAATTAATTCTCACTATGAATATACATAGATTATAGCAGAAATTGAAATATATTTATGCTAACTTAAATAAAAGAAAAAAACGATATTTTTAGTTAAAAAAATTTAAAAGAGATATTTTCCCGACTTAATTATAACACTAGGAAATAAACTATGTATTACCAAGGTGAGAACAAAATACCAGCTATCAATGATAGTAGTTTTACTAAGTCTTCCTTTACTCGATTGAATTGTTAAATAAAAATTACGCTTGTGTAAAAGTTAAATTAATTAGTGTAACCATTTCTGCAAGATGGCTCACTTCTCCTTCCTCTCAGTTTAAAAGCTTTACTACTATTTGGATAACAAGGCACCTTTCTTAATGCAAATCAAATTTTGCTTTATGCTTAAAGCATATAATCCTTTCAAATTTTCATTTAATACCTGCGATACAAATAATTTATAAAATATAGCAAGCATCAATTATATTAAGCGTCAAGGTAAGATCAATGAAAGATAAGATTTAATATAACATTTTATAGCAATGATAAGTAATTCGCAGATGCCTTGAAACTATTATTTAATAATATTAAATATGCTTGAAAATAAACTGCTTGATAGATTCATTCCTATGCCTCTTAATAATAATGTGTTTGGCCCTTTCTTTTTATATATTACTTTTCTTTTTTATATATATATTTTTGTTTTCTTTTTTGTATTGATCTCCTCTCTGTGTCCAGATTCTGAGATTTCATGCAAGATACATACACTCGCGCATATTCACTCACATACGCACATCGATACACGCGCACACAGAATATAATCAAGAATTTAAATTATGTTACACTCATTGAGTACTCCCATTTATAAATAAAGAAATAAAATAAAATAAATTAAATTAAAATAAAATAAAAAATAAAATAAAATAAAATAAAAAATAAAAAATAAAAAATGTACACCATTCATACAAACTTCAACATGAAACCAACAACTCTGCGTTAAAAGGAAACAAATTTAATCATCCACGATATGCAATTGTGTTCCTATGCGAAATTGTTGTTAAATTATTTTGTAAACATAATGTGTTGGATATAATGTAGGATACGATGACTGTATTTTATCATTTTAACTAAATCTGTGAACAATACGGCACACTTTTTCTTGTTTTTTGTGACAAAACAAATATCACATATGTCCCAAAACCAATTAAATTCCTAAACTGTATACTTAAAAATATTCCCAGACGAGATAAAACAATATACGAACATTATTTTTAATAGGATTAATTATCTGTGTAACGTATGGGCTCCTTTTATTAAACACATACTGGATTCAGGAAATATGACTTCAATGAAATTGGACTTTTATGAAAATATTAGAAATCTTAACGTTCTCTTATTAAATTTGAACGTTGCTAATTTTTTTTTTACGACATTCATGAATGTTAGTTATGAATGATTAAAAAAAAAAAGAGAAAAGGGCAGATATGATAGACGGAAAAAAATGAAAAAGAAAAGAAAAGACAAATAAAAAAAATATCCAACCAAAAGCATAGTCATGTTTTTAGCAGCTAGTTGTAATCAATTTTTTTCGTTCGTTGCTTTGAAAAAAAAAAAGAAATTAACAATTTATTATTATTATTATTCTATGATGTATTCCTATTCATTTTTGGAATAATTTTGACAGCTTCAAAAATTTCAAGTTATCTTATTATTCCCTTGGTTGTGGGACATTTTGTATTCGAAATTTTTCTCTCTCAAATATTTCATTTTTGTTTTTTTTTTGTTCTTTTATCCATATTTTGCGATGTACATAATAAATGAATGATATTACCAATAAAGAAACTATTAATTTTATACTTGAAGAGTTCACATTTAGCTTAAAAATAAATTTAGGTAAGTGTTACGAAGATAGATTTTGTTTTTGTTTTTTTTTTATACCAGCATTACCACACTGAAAATTATATAAACCTCTTTGAAAAATCGAATAAAAATTTAGTATTAAAAATACCGATTTGTTTTTTTTTTTTTAAATTTTGTAATTATATAGTAATGCAAGAGGGCTAGACTTGACCCACCTGGCACCTCTGCTACGAACTGGATCAAGACACCCAATCATTAATATATAAATATTTGTCCCTTCATCTCTCCCACAGAACTTCATTTGGTTACTGCTTGCTGATTTAAGGACAATTGTCAACTTACGTGCGTGCTTTGTAAACTCTTCGAACAAGTCATCTCGGTCTCGATTCTTTGGAATATTTCCCACAAACAAGCGGTGATTGTTATAAGATACGGTAACACCAATCTTTTTCCCTTTCCGAATCTCATAATCATTCAGCTGTAAGAATAATGTGGAAGGAGAGTGCCAATTAAGCTTGCCTTTTATAATTTCACCTGCTTATTGGCTGTCTGAATGTGGGATTTCATGAAGCGACCTTCAGGGAGATTGTACAGAGGAGTTTCAATGACAATGTTTATAGGACTACAGGATACGGACATAAGTTAAAGTAGGATCGACATTATACAGGGTGGGTGGGAGTGCCTGTCCGTTTGTTAGCGAGTCAAACGCCCCAGCGGTCCACGCAGGTCTCCCATACCCCCATGCTTGAGGCTTAGTCATGAATCACATTTGCATATTGCGACATTGCAATAAACACAGCACAGCATAATTCTTTTTTTTGTCTTTCTAATTAATTTTTTTGTCTCTCTCTTTCTTTCTCTCTTTTTTTACCGTCGAGATTCAAAAGAAATAATTCTTAATATAATTATATAGCTTCCACATTTTCTCTTTCCATTTCCTCGCCTCTTTTTGAACCTTCCCAAAGAGAAGGCAAAGAAGCGCTAATAATACAAGTTCGATGAAGTAACCAGATGCAGAAAGTGGGAATGAGGTGGCAGAAGAAGATATGGATAGTAAGGTTCCGCATGTATAGTAGGAAGCAAATAACTCATAACTCAACCTAAATATGCGAGGAAAGAAGACTTGGACCAGAGAGGTGTTACTGTTCACTAATAAACCGAGAGGCAAGGAGACTGACCAGATCTGAAGGTGCCGCAGGTTTTGTAGATCACACAGTCGCATGATCGTTTGGATGCTCCATAGTTCCATACCATCTACAACCACTACTTAGAAGCTACCACTCTTAAGATACAATACAGGTAGACAGGTAGGTATAGGTAGGTAGGTAGGTACACACTCCTCGAATTTCACTTTACCTGTTAATTTACCAAATTCTTCCAGGATCTCCTCTTTGCCTTTTGACTTTGGTATGTTCCCCACGAAAAGTCGTAGATTAGGAACGCTAATGTTAACTTTCAGATTCTTGCCGGGTTTTATTTCGTGATTATCGAGCTGTGGGATGAAGAAAACAGACACATGCCTAATTTTGTTCCAATGATACAATTTGAGTGGTTAAGTAATTACGACAAATGGTAGAATTTGGGAAGAATTTCAAAATGTGCAATTTAGTAAAGAAATTAACATGGCGTAGATCCATGAAAGCGAGAAAGTGGCATGCGCTTTGTCGCTCGAGTCTTCACAATATAGGAAACCGGCGTTCATTGTGCTCCTGTAAACAAATTTTAAGCCTACCAATTTTTTCTTTTTTAAATTTTGTTACAAAAATTGTCATTGTCCAATGAGTTTTGACCAATTAGTAAATATACCCCTAACCAATTAGACTTAAAAAGATTATAGTTTTGTTTTGTTTTTTGTTCATTTTCATTTTCAGGAAGGTTCTCCACTCCCAATTTTGCCCACTGAGCAAAGAGGAGAGCTGGAAAAAGAAACTTATCCATAGGATATAATTAATATACATTTTTCAGTGTTATTTGTATGTTGGGATAAGTTGGAAATAATTGTATACTTAAAGATGAATAAATGGTCAGGGACATATACATAAGAAACAGATATGTGGATTGTTCCTAACAAAAAAAAGAAGTTAAAAATTTGAGATTATGTTAAATCACATGTTTGAATGTAACCACTACAAGGAAAATTAAGAGGTATGAAGAACACAGAACAAGCCACATAGGGATATGATAATAGTCGTTCGAAATGTTTAGTAATTTTAAAAAACTATGTCAAAAAAGTATATATACGTTATTAGTAATATAATATCGCGTTAACAATACCTCTTCAACAATTTTATATATTAAATACCATTGTTTTGAATATAATAAAATAAAAAGAAAGAAATAAAAAGGAAGAAAAATATATTATGTACTAAAGCATTAAAAAATTTGGTGCGATATAATGAATTATTTATCTAAAGACAAAAATATTAGAAAAGTAAATATGTATGATGCATATTTATATACACAAATGTATATATTTATACACATATATATGTATATATGTATATAAATGTATGTATGCATATAATCATATCAGAATGAAATAAAAGCAGCTAGTTTAGTTCATATACAAGAAATTTATAAACATTTCGAAAGAACACGTGATTTGGTAGCAATAACAATTTTGTAACATTTCTAAAAATGTTGTAAATAAGAAAGGAACAAAAAATCCAATATCCATAGCGGCATGGTATTGACTGGAGCAAAAAAAAAATAACCAATTTGTACACATTACGAACATGTACCTACACATTAGATAAGGATAATAAGGAAAAAATCTAAACATACCTCACGGACAGCCAATTGAGCAGCATCCCTGTTAGTGAAAGTGATAAATGCGTATCCCCTGTTGCAACCTGACATAGGATCCATCATCAGTCTCAAATCCCAAATTTTGCCACATTTTTCGAATAACGGTATTAACTCATCTTCATACATATCTTTTGGGATTTTACCACAAAACACCTTTTTCAAAAACAAAGAAATTATTTATTATATCTCGTAAATAAATTGCTGTACAATATTTAAATGTTATTACCAATGAGTTAAAATCCAAAGATATCTTATTAATAATTAAAACTCAAAATAAATAACTTACTTCACAACCAGTTCCTGGAGTCGGGCCCTCCCAATTTGGTGGCGGTCCGCCATATTTTCTTTGCCCTGTAGTTACATCCAATGGATAACCAGTTCTTTCAAGTATCATCTATAATTTAAATATAATTTTAATAAAAATTATAATTCCATTTATTTAAAGTTATGTAAACTTATTTGAATTAGAAAACCATTTAAACTTACTTTGATTTTATCCTCATCAGGTGCCTTAGATGTCGTACTCGTACCAGTACCTTGACCGGCACGACTTTTTTGCCTATAAGTTTTCATTACGCCACAGAGAAATGCTGATTTGTTGGACACATGTTCTAAATTTGATTCAAGGAATTGTGTGAGTACATTTAATGCTCCTTCAACTGGAAATTCCTTTAAAGCATCTAATGCCCTTTCATCCAAATCCACATGTGCCAGCTTTCCCGTCTTGTAAATTTCATCAAGTTTTGCAGCCACTTTTTCATCTAGTCCGTATTGGATTAGTTTTGTGTAGTCTTCTGTCCGTTCTGTATATTCCATTTCCTCCTTCGACTGCTTCTCTTCCATTTTTATTTCCCCATTTCCTTCTGCCATAGCTGTAAACGAGACAAAAATTTTATTTAATCATAAGAAAAAAACATTTTCGTACGAATATCGGCAAATAAAATACGCGAAACTAAACAATTGCAAGGAAATAACATTTATGATATAAAAGCATATGATCAAAATATAAGCAAAATATTATTTAGAAAGATATGAATTTTTTAAATTGTTAACAATAAAAGCAACACCTCAATCGATAAACTTTCAATAAAGTAATTTAATTTATCGACAAAAGTTATTGAATTTGATAGAAAGACAAATACTATATATTGTTTAATAAATGTTTGTACAAAAAATTATTAATTTTCTGGTAAGCTAAAATGAATAATATATTATTTAAATAATATAAGATTTTTTACTATATATTAATACATTTAGAAGAAGGAATTGTTAGAATAAAATATTAAATAACAAAAATATCTACAAGCATAATTTTACAGAACAAATTAAAATCATAAAACATCATTTTTTTGCAATAATAATATAGTTAATTATTACTTGTAAATCTAAACACTATTTCATAAAATAAAAAATAAAAAAGGCTACTATCCCTTAAACTGCTCTATTTATGGTTTAAATGAAACGATGATAGATAAAAAATATTTATAAAGATATTTGCAAAGAAGAAAATTGATGATGATAATGATGATGATGATGATGATGATAAAAATAATATAATTTTAAAAATCTAAAAAAAAGAAATATAAAAATGAAAGAGAACGAAGAATAAAATATCGTAAAGAAATATAAAGAAGAAAAATCTATGAAATACCGATAAGCGAATCGATGAATTAGAGACACACACGCAAGAATTTTCCCGCGCTAACGCAGAGATCGTTAGAAAAGGTTTAAAAGCGCGAGAATACTCCGATATAACAAATTTGTTAAATGAATAACAATTCGATTTGATTAACCACATTTTTTTCCATCGTATTAAACGACTAAACAATATCGAGTAATCTTTATAAAAGTTTGCGAATTTTTAACGGCGAATTAAATAACAAAAAAAAAAAAAGAAAGATAGAAGAAGAAGAATAAGAAAAAGTTAATTAGAAAAATCTGATAAATCGAAAGAAAAAAATGTAAACGAATGTATTTAAATCAATAGATTTTAGTAAACCGTCGCGATCACTCGTATAACAAAATTATATTAAACGCAAAACGAAAGGATTAGAAGAATTTGTCTTCGGACATTCGCCGGCCGGCAATGGAACTGCATCCACACGTTCGTTGCGATGAATGCGATGCACTTTTGCACACCCGATAACACTTACTTCCTTCTTCGTCTTTGGACACACGCATTTAGTATTAATTTCAATTGCACTTGAATAATAATATCTTAGGATATTAAATATATAACGATTAGATTAAAATCGTCGTCGTTTTATCCTTGTAGAATAAATCCTTGACGATTTACCTTAGAAAATAAACGAATGCTTTCCCCCTGTGCGAGGAAATGGCGACAGACGTCAACGTGATTGCGAACTACGGGGTTCACAAAACGACGCGCAAAGATACGCTCGAACCCAGCGACACGAGGTTGGCCATTTTCTTTCGGGCGCACTCGTAAATTCTGATTGGCCCGTGCGAAACCGTGAGAAGAGAAAAAGTTCAGACGGTACGCTCGCGAAATAACGAACCATGGGTGACGGGTAGTTTAAGAAGACGTTGCTGATCGTTTTCAAAGCCGCTGTGAATCGTTTATGTATATATATATATATACATAATGTACATATGTACATATATATAAAAGGATTTCTCTTCTTCTTTCCTTTCCTTTCCTTTTATTATTTCGTGCAAAATTTTAATACGATACGTTTGTAATACTATATATACAAATATATATACATGTAGGTATGCATATACATTTTTTTATACCACACAAAGACGTGATATTATTAAAATCAATGACGAATTAATTTTTTTTTTATACATTTTAATACGTACAACTTGTTAAAAATTTTAGTTCGTTAATAATAAATCGTTCATTTTTTCAGATAACATTAAATCATCTACATAAATGCAGAAAATTATTAATATTATTATTATCATTATTCCTTCTATCAACGACTTAAGATTAAAACATACGAACGTCGAAACAATCTTTTCCCTCGTTATCTTCTTGCAAAATACATTAACCTCTTTTTTGTAAATAAAAAATAGATAAAAATATATCTCGCCTGTTATTTTTATTTAACAATAACAACAGTAATAATAATAATAATAATGATAATAATAATAGAAACAAAAAATCAAAAATCGACTGCAAAAAAATAGCAAATTGGTGTAGCAAAATTATAGACGAGTATGCAAAAATATGCTAGTATTTCTGTTTCTGCTTAATTAAAGAAAAAAAAGAAATAGAATGAAGGTGTATAGAACAAAATTATAATAATTTAATTTGGAAGGATAAAACAAAGATCGAATATACGGGACAAAGGTATTTAAAAAAAAATTGCGAATTTTTAAAATTTCTTTTGTTTTAAATGACGAAATCTACTAACATATTTTGTAAATGTCGCGCCAATCCGCGCGAGAAAATTGTTTCTAGAAAGATGATTTCTATACAAACAAATAACAAATTATTGCATTGCAAAATTGTAAAAAGCGGATAGATGGTCATATTATCGATAAATAATGATGATTGTGAAGTGAGAGTATTAAAAAAGAAGAAAAAAACGTCTGTTTCTCCCTTCGTGAAAAACGATAATTACGAGATAGGAATTTGCCACGGTCTCAAGTCTTTCTTTCTCTCTCTTTTTGCTGGGTACGAGAGTCGCGAACGCGGGCGAACAGAGATAAAAAAAAAAAAAAGAAAGACAGAAAGAAAGAAAGAGACAGCATCACACAAGGCGAGGATCGAACGATGCACTCCAGCAGAGCACACTATATAACCTCACAGAGAGACCAAAGCGCCACATATAGACAGAAAAAAAAGCGAATACGAAACCAAAGAGAGAGAGAGAGACAGAGGAGATATCTGGCAATTGCACTCTCTGTACATTTGAAGCTACCGATAGTAGAGAAGTATAAATAATGATATTCAAAAAGAAGAAGAATAAGAATAAGAAAAAAGGTAAAGAAATATATAAAACAAAAATCATAGAATAAAAAAATGATGTGTACCTGTTGACTGATTGGAACTCTTCACAATAACTAAATTTAGTTTAAATGCGTTAAGCGAAGCACCAAATTAGATAGAAACAGACAAACACAAAAACAGTCACGATCTTTTGCGAGGTATGAAATTCATAATTATCAAACACCACAATCGCGACGCGTTTTATAATAACGAAAAATATAAAATATATATATATATATATATATATATATATATATAATATATATGTATCGTCTTAACCACACTTGGACTCCTTTGTTTCACCGCGCGACGAACGAACGTGCGTGTAGTAACCGACAAAACACAAAGTGGATGTGGTATGGTACCCAAATGTGAACGTTGGTTAAAGCGAATTTAGTTCTTGTAGGCACTTGCGAAATTCAGATAATATTGTTGTAACGGAGATGGTAAATGGAGTTGTAAAGGCCCGGGCGCAGAGAGTTTTGATATCGTGTAGTGCCTACATAGCCGTAATGCATAAATTGGACTGCCTCGCCGATGGAGCGATGCAGTGGTGCAAGCCCCACAAAACCAAACCAGTTTGCTTGCTTGCTTGCTCGCTCGCTTGCTTGCGAGTTGCGCCCCAATCCAATCCGATTCAACCTCTTACCTCTCTCTTCGCGGCACAGACGAGCCCCGCCTTAGAGCCCAGGGCTGTCCCTACCATTCAAAGATCCCCTGCATATTAAATATCGATCCCTGCTCCGACTACCACGTTTCCAACATTTTCTCTTTATATTTCTTTTCTATTTTATATACTTATAATAAATATTTGCCAAGCGTATATCGTTAACGTTTACAACGCTTCTTGAAAAACAAAGAAAGAAAGATAAAAAAGTGATATGAAATATTTACAATATGTTTATTTCTAACCTCACTTAATTTTATTTCTATTTTAATTCGTTTATATTATAATGTATCTATCTAAATGGGCAATTTTATACGTAGGAGGAAGAATATAATCTTATACGATCGAGAGAAGAGAATTTTCTTTAGAAATTCATTTAAGATCTTCGTTTCGTATTTAAATAAATATATACGTATATAGACAGAACGAGCGAAAAAAACATTTACAAATTGGACAAAACGATCAGGACGGACAAGTAAACAGATATTCTTTTAACATCGTAGACAGATACTTTGGTTTGCATTTCGTAATGTATTCCTCGAGACGATTTGCTTCGTCGATAAATACATCGGTTGAGCGCGTTGACCCTTTTTAGCGCGAATCGCGAAAGATCGTGCTTATATGCAATGATGTATGTATGGACGTATTTCCACGCATGATAGAAAAAAAAGAACCAGTAAAAAGAAGAAAAAAATAAGAAAAAAAATAAGCTATAAAATTCTCTTGCGCGTCTCTTGTTATCTCGCAGAGATAGAAAAATCTACATATACATATGCATATTCATCGATACAACAAAAATGACCTGCCGAGGGATAATTTAATATTTGTTGTAAAAGAAGAAAAAGAAAAATAAAAAAAAAAAGAGAGGAAGAAATAAAAAACTAATACGTCTGGATGATTCTTCGTTCGTGTCGTATTTTAAAAAAATATTGTATTATACGAAACGAAATGAAGAAATGTTCTTTGTGATTACCTTTGCCCGTAAATTAACGTTGTAGTTTGATATGACTTTGTACATGTACGTGTATAAGTATTAGGGAACAAGCGCGTTAACCTAATACAACGCGCATACTGCTGCCTCTTGAAAAATGCGGCAGGTGAAAATAAGACAATGAGGTAAGCTCCCCCGCGGGGTTCAAGGAACGAACACGAAGAATTGCATACTTTTATTTAAAAAAGGGCAGAATTTTCAATACTTTGTAGAAAAGTGCAGCCGGAACAAGGTCAAAGGAGACACACGTAAAATCTTGCGAACGGTTTTCTCTTCTCCTAGGCTACGTTAAGGTGCGTTTGGACTCGTTCGACGAGCGTGCAGAATATCGGAGAGGAGGCATGCATCGTTGGCCCAGGCCCGTACCCGGGACCTTTAAGCGGAAGAGGTTACGCGCGCGTCTAGTGCCGAGGGGCTTCGCGGTTTTAACAGAAAACGACGTTCATTTTGTCTATATAATTATTCATAATATTTAACACGAATAGCAATTTTATATGTTTTATTTGTAGATTTATATATATATATAGTATATAATAATTATCAACTTATAATTCGAAAACAGGTAAATGTATAATTTTATTTCATTATTAGTATGCATAAATTCAAAAACTGTCCTCTTGCAATTTTATCTCTGTAGTATATGTGTATATCTATAATTTTTTTTTTTCGAATTGGTATATCATTTAAAAATATGTCGATAAATAGAAAGAAAGAAAATGATATGCTTATCTGTTATCGAATTATAAGTTGATAATTATATAATACATACACGTATATATGTGGTGTACTTGTACGTCGAGAGATAAAAAATACAAAAATGATATTCGCATTGGTATTATTTTTGCTAATGTATCCCAGAAAATGAATTTATAGTTAAAGTAAGCAGCTATTACGCAATATAAGATTGCACACGTGTACACATATGTATATGCAATGACTAATATTTAAATCCGCAGCAATCTATATATATATATATGTATTTTTATTTCTATTGAAAACCATTTATTTGTTCTAATCGTTTGAAAAAGAAAAAAAGGAAAATAATATGAAATATTTGTAATTTAAGCTAATTTAATTCTTGACGAAACAGCTTGAAATGACAGCATTTTTTATCGCGAATAATAATGAATATAACTCTACGCGTTTGCTAAATTATTATTATTATTTTGTTATTCGTAATTCTATGATCTCTCAAATCGTTGTACGATATTTATGGAAAAATTTGAGTAAATAAATGAAAAGTTAAAACATTGATTAACTCGAACATTAACTTTCGCGTTAAGGTAAGAGAGATCGATGTCGTTGATAAATTCTGCACGTTGGGTTCTTTCTATGCGCATTCGAAGGGTTCCAAGCGAAACCTTCGTCCAGTTTCGGCTACTTGACCTACATCGGTCCTTACTTCTTTATGTGAAAATATTATCAGGTTCTTTTCTTATCTTTAATTAAAGTCAATTTTTTATTTTCTCTTTTTTTTTCTTTACTACAATAGTTCGAATTATTTCTTTTCCATTTTGCAACGTTATTTGCAATTTTGTTCGACTATATTGTTCTACTTTGAATTTATTTTCATTTCAACAATTCATAAATAATCATTTTATTTAGATGAAACAAAATTGAAAAAAAGAAAAAAAAAAAAAGAAAAAGATTAAAATATATAACGAAGAATATAATATACGATAGTTCGATTTAACCTGCATTCGAATGGCGTCGATTTTTGTCATGCAACATCTTGCAAACGACATTACGCGTAACTCTTTGGACGCTGCATCGGGCGTATGTACAAAATAGCATGTTGCCTGCCACATGTTGCGCATTCCTTGAACAAGCCCCGGTGAGCACAACCGCCTCTAAGTACGAAAGAACGCTTAGCGTATAACAAAAAAAAGGACAACAAAAAAAGAAATTATCTCTATAATTAGTAATTGAACAAAACCGTTATATTCGATAATTTCGAAAACAAAAAAACTGAATAAAATGTTAAGGGAACGATATCCTGTTCACCGTAGACAATTTATTCCATTCTATAAATTAATTCTGTCTATTCATATACATAATTTTTTCATTTAGAAATTAACACGCTTTTTTTTTTAACGAATTTTGTTACGAGATCAAAGATAGAAAAAAAAAGAAGAAGAAGAAGAATTCAAATATTAAAACAAAAAGTAATTTCGATTAAAGGAGAGTAAAATGAGGCGATTCACCTGTCGAATCTTGAAAAATTATACGAATAATTCGGCGCGCGAATATATATAAAAATAATATATCCTTTATTTTTTAAGAAAACCGTATTCGTTTTTATCAAAATTATCTAATAAGAACACGTGACGTCATTGCGAATTCTTTGGTTTATCAGCCGTTTGTCTTTGAGTAAGTAATTCTAAGAGAGTTAAGAACAGGGCACGAGGGTCAAGGTACGTACCTGAGAGCAACCATAGGCCGTCCGTCTGGTCGAGTCGTGCACTCGCGTCTCACCGTGGATGAAGAGGAGGAAAGAGAGGGAAGGGAGGAGTGCTCGCACGCTCGTTCGTTCGTTCGTTCGTTTCGTTCGTTCTTTCGTTCGCAGAAACCTGTTCCCTCAGAGCTTTTCTACTTTCCTGTCGATTATTTTTATCTTCCGAATCGTATTGGTCGTTCTGCCGGAAGCAACAGAACAGCAAACCACCCTAGAAATTGTCGAAGGTTTTTCAGGAGAAAAATCATTTCTTTTTGTTTAAAAAAAAAAAAGAAAAGAAGCCCCCTCCCCCCGAAAAAAATTAAAAAAAAAAAACATCTCTTTCCGTGCATTATTATCATTATTATTATCTCGATGCTTTTATATATTTATTTTTCTTTCTTTCTTTTTGTTTTTTTTTTCTTACTCGTTCGTTTTCATTACGTTCATCTTTTTACTGCCTACACGACATCATCCACTCGATTACTCGTTTGCTAATTCGCTCGCTAATTTAGTCGCTTACTCGCTCACTCGCTTACATCCACCCACTCTGTCTGCTCTATTCATCTGTCCCTTTCTATCTATCTATCTATCTATCTATCTATCTTTATTTCTTTCTTTCTTTCTTTCTTTCGTTCATTTTTTTTCTCTCTCTCTCTCTCTCTCTTTCCTTTCCCCACTCCTTCCGTCTATACTCCTCCTTCTCCTTCACCTTCTCCTTCTCTCTTCTTCTTCTCTTCTCTGTCTCTCCCCTTTTTCTTTTGCACACTGTGTTGCTTGTCTGTCTGTCTCCCAGCGACGTGCAGACAATGCACTTTTTGCCTGACCCTCGCGTTATTGTTATTTGAGGTTGAAATTTAAGTGGTCGTGTACATACCTACGATTTGAAAAATCTTGTTTCTTCGATCTTTCTCTTAGCTTGTTTTTTTTCCTCTTTTTTTTTTATTATTTTTGTTTCTTTTCTTTTTTAAATGGCTGAGATCCTTATTTTCTTTAAATTGGTAGACTAATCCTAGCTAAGAATAAAAATAAATAAGAAATATTATCTTTTCGTTGGCGGGATCACAACGCGAATTTAAAATATCGATACTCGACGAGAGATCGTCTCGCACTTGTTGCGGAATATCTTTTATTCGTAATCGAAATTAATCAAATCGTTTCTCTCTTTTCTTTTTTTATGATAAATTTAAATTCATCATAAATAATCGACTATTACATTTCATCGTTGGATATTAATTTTAATTTTCTTCTTAATTAATTCAAATCACATATTACCCTTTACGTGATACCTGATAATCTTTCCTATCTTACCTACTATCGGTAAAGAATTTCTTGATCTTTTTTTTACTTTTTTAATTCTTTGTATGAAAATTATACAGGAAAAAGCGGATAATAATAAAACAATTTAATAGTATCTAATTATAAAGTATTTATTAACATTAAATTAAATTATTATGATTATTATTATTATTATTATTTATTTATTTTTCTTTTCTTTAATAAGACAGACATTTTGTTGGATCATATCAATATTTGTTCACACGACGAAACATTATTTTGCATATTGCTTACTTGAATTTCGAGAAGATGCAAGAAACTCGTATAGACTTAAATATTTCTTCTTCTCTTTTTTTTTATTTCTTTTCTTAACACAATGAAAATATATACGTCTTGGCGAGAAATATGAGATTGGTGGCGATGCAGCTTTTAATGATCATTCGCACCCTCGTTTCCCACGTTAGTGTATCCGAGAGAATCTCAAATACAGGCGGGAAAGACCAGCCACGAGTAAGATTTTCTCAGGATCTTTCGAACAGGTATGAACGGACATTTACAGGATGGACCCCCAGCAAGTTTCTCTCCTCCTCGGCTTGGAAACTTGTTTGGCTATGAGAAATTCTTCTTTTTTTACGGATAAACAGGGGTGAATCCCGTATTGCGACAATAATATGCCCCTTCTTAGCCGCCACCACCAGAAGAGAACATTCGTATGCTCGGGAAGCTGTTGCACCTATAGGGGGTCGTTGGACTAAGACGAGCGTCTCTATTATCATAATAAAGGATACCTAAATGTTATGTCGTACTAAGTTATAGCTTTGTTTTTTCTATTTCTTATGGGAATTCGAGTATTAGTATCACTGTTTTCACGAATAAGAACTTTAACGTTTCTATAGGTATATCCTTTAAAACGTATTTCTTAACGTATCTTTTAAAAGAGAAATTATTTCTTACTTTTGAATTAAAAGAAAACATGTAAATTCGATGTGTATGATATAAAAGTTAGAATACAAAGGAGAAAACAAAATATTTGTCTAACTATAAGAATATACTAAGTTATTCCATATACTTAAATTTTGTAAAAGAGCACAGTCAAGCATTAAGGTATAAAAGGATTAGATCCCTCAACTAAAGGGAGAGTTTGAAATCTTCAAAGGTACAGTTCATTCTAATGAGTGAGGGATATACGGGATACCCTAGCAAGATAGTAAACCTGAACCCTAGTCGGTGGTCAGTTCTGTATTGCGTATATAACGGCAAAGAAAAGGAATAAGTAATTATCTATGCATCCAGATTTTTTATACCGGATAGCTTGAAAGAAGAAACTGGACTTCAAGCAGACATATCTAACTGTGTGAAATACACAGGCTGCTAAAATGCGTAGATGAGAAACAGAATGTGAGATAGTTTGGACAGAGAACCAGTTCGATGATAAAGGAGGGAGACAAAGATCATATTTAATATCGAGACATATTCACAATGCTGGCATATATATCATTTCAAAATATATTTCAACTATGGGCCGACACGCTTGATGACAAATTTTACATATTCACACGCAGGGTACAGATAATGCATATTTTTAATACAGCAAAATTAATAGATGGATAAAAGGATACAATTGTACAAATAAACTTTGATATAATTGCAACAAATGATCTTACAATAAAAAGCATAACTTATTAATTAACTTACCTATTTTTCACATGTGTATGCTAAGATGAATTCTTCACATCAACTATGACACATGAATTTATAGAGAAACAAAATGATAGAATAAAATTAAACGAGTCTAGAATTTCGTTGTTTTTTAAAATAATACCAAATATAGAATATTATCAAAGCCATTACGATCCAAAACGTAAGGAACACAGACAAGTACAACGATAAGATGAACAACATTACATTTAAATTTTGAAAACATTTGTAACCACAAGATACATTGATTGTGTATTATATTTGAAATAAATATTATGATTCTATTCTATACAAAAAAATGACAATCTTCTTAAGATACATTTTATTAATTAATATATAGCATATAGAAGCGAGTTCTTGAAAAAATAATGAAAGAAATCTATTTTAAAAATTATTTAGATATAAATTGGAATCATCATTTATTAGACACTACATGGATGATAATGATATTATTATTAAGTTAATTTTATTGTTAAGAGACGTGTTAATTTAATATATGCATTGTATACAAATATTAAATATTTTTATTTTAATCTGTACATAATAATTATATGACACATGTATTCATGTTCGTAAGAAACATGCCACATAATAAATTTATGTTTATTAAATTTTCGTTATAACAGCAACTATTTTTTCACATATATATACATATATACATATACATATACATATATATATATGTAAATAAATTATCAAATACCTATCAACACATACTATAATATTTGAAAATATTTAACAATAAATCATTCAATCGATAAATTTCTTTGGCAGTTGGGATGCATATTGTTCTTTATTATTGTTCTTGTTTATTCTTATTTAGATAATTATATTTTATAAATCTACAACCTTGGGTAATTTGTGCTCCTTCGTTGACAAAGTGGCAAGCAAAAAGTAGCATATTGCGTGGCTGCACTCTTATTGCAAATCTCATAAACGCTGCTGAATATACACATAATGCTAAAAAAGATTATTATAAAAGTCTAAAAATAAACGAGAAATATCCATTTCCCTATATAGAATGTTTTTTTTAAGTGTAATTTAACATTTAATGATAAACGATAAGAAGTATAAAAAATCAATATGCAAATAAAAGTTTGATTTAACAAATACCATACAAAAACTTGAAGTATCTGTAAAATTAAATATTTTATAAGCTATGTGTATATGCAGGGTGCTTTGTAACCGGTGGTATAAGTGGGTAGGAGTGATTCTACATTTTTGACTTAACTTTTAATATAGAATCAGCCTTTGCTCACTTGTACCAGCAGTTACAAGACACCCTATATATTTATATCAAACATTTATTAGTATTAAATATTTGCTTGTACAATAAACTGGAAATATTTGTACTATTATAATTAAGATTATGATACAATAATAAGAAACATTTTTATTAAAAGATCTTAATAGAAAGTTATCTAAAATGAATATAAAAAATTTATATTTTCTCGAGTATAATTTTCAACAAATCCTAAACAAATATGATCCATTTAATTGTATTAATTTGCTAGTTTTTTTTGTGATATTTATGTTTCAGATATAAAAATATAACCTATATAATTTTAGAAAAATATGAAAATAATACTTACCCGCAGTCATTTTACCGCTAATAAATTTCGGATCTTTTTGTATATCTGCAATAGTAGCTATAGGAATACCCCAATTAGCAACCGGTCCCCAAAAATGTGTACTGAAACAAAAAAGGTCCGAAATTTGACTAGGAAACAAATAAGAAAATGATAAAAGTTTAGCGCTATTATACTTGCCTTAGAAAATAATCTCGAGTTTCTTTGCTTGAAAGAAGTTTCCTTAGACGATTCATTTTAATTTTTGCTTAATAATTCTTCCTGTGTTACAACTAATCGCAAAGTAAATAAAATATAATAAAATATTAAAATTGTTACACGTTTTTAGAAATCTCAAAGGTAATGCTGAACACGAGTAATTAATAATAATGAATATTAATTCTTTTTACAATGAAACGATATCATTTAATTTTGTATAATTGCATAATCAATTTTTAAATAAATTATTCAAGTCATACGATGTACAGTATTTCTTCTACGATGAAGAATACTTTGATTGGTCTTAAGATTGCGCGATCGATAATTAACATGAGCGCGATATTTAAATATGCTATATTAATTAGAAATTCAATAAGATTTTTAATTATTTTCAACGAAATAATATTAATTTATATCTACATTATTAATTTAATAATTTATAATAATGGCGTTTTTTATTTCTATGGCTTGGTATATTTAAAGATTTAATATAAATAATGTAAATGATTTATACCATTTATTTATATGACTAATAATGATATGAAATACTATGAAATATTTTAGTATTTTTCTATTACACATGAAATTAAAAAGAAAAAAATATTAAGATTTAAAAAAAGAACAAAATAATGAAAATTTGACCACCAGATAGCGTTAATAATCGCGATATCAGTGCACCAACAGCAAGATGGACGAATAAAAAATTCCTTTTGTAGTTGGTACCATTGATAAATACCATGTGTTATGTGTTTGTAATTGGTAAACGCCCATGGTACTAGCGTCGGTGTTGGGTGTGTTAATAATTATGTGTTAATTCAAGTGTTTAAATTAATCAGATTAATTAATGTGAAATTCAATAAAACAAATAACTATAAAGTGTTCATAAAAAAGACAAGTTTTCTATTTATATTTAATATGGAGTTAAACGTCTAAAGTGGAATAAATTTCTATCTAGTATACAAAAGAATTCAAATTAGGTATAAAAGATGAATTCTTTTATTCGCCTAAGTTTATTAGTCATTGGTCTCTTATTAGGCGTTGTCGGTCAATATGAATGGCAATCAAGAGATCCATTTGATGAAATTCGATTTAGGATAGATAAAGTTAATGCAGATAATTGTCCAATACAATATCTTGGTGATTTGTATTTACCAGAGGATTCGGTATCACATTTGCCAGATATAAAAGATATTAATATTAATCCTGTATTTCCAAATAGAACAGCTCTCTTACATTTACACAACATGGCATTGAGCAGATCTTTTTTTTGGAGTTATATACTTCAATCTAGATTCATAAGACCAGCTATCAATGATACTTATGATCCAGGCATGATGTATTACATTTTATCTACGGTTGCTGATGTATCTTCTAATCCTTATATAAATGCTTCCGCTATATATTTTGCACCGAATACTTCATATTCTCCATCATACAGAGGATTCTTTAATAAAACGATGCCAAGGTTTGCACCGAGAACTTTTAGAGCAGATGATTTTAATGATCCTATACATTTGGAAAGAATATCTACTCGTAATACTTTTACTGTACAAGATCTTGGCGCATTTCCTAGCGATACTCTTAGCAAAGATTATACAACTGATTACTATAGGATAAATGAATGGTAAATATTTTTTTTTTCATATCATTTAAAGAGTATATTAAAGAAAATTATTTTCTTATGATAAATGACATTATTCTTATATTAAATTGTTATTTATTTATGTCGCATATATGGCTCATTTCTAATTTTTGTTTCACCATGACATATATGTATGATATAAATGGTTAATAGATTTATATTTTTAATTATATATTTCAGGTACAAAAAGTGGTTACCTGATAACGTAGTAAAGAGACATGATACTAAAGCTACCTATCAAGTTGAAATTCGTTATGCTAATAATACTAATGAAACTTTTACCTTTCATGGACCTCCAGGTATGAAATATCTTTATTACATTAAAATGTATATTGTCGCGTATCGTCCTTCATGTATTTATTTCTATAGGTGCTGATGAATACCCTGGTCCTGTGAAGTGGACTCGACCTTACTTTGATTGCGAAAGATCCAATCGTTGGCTTGTAGCTGCTGTAGCACCAGTTGCAGATGTGTATCCACGACATACAGGATTTAGACATATCGAATATCCAAAGTGAGTTTTTCTTCGTGTTTAATATAAATATTGAATAATATTTGGATATCATATATTATTCTATTATCGTTTAATTTCTTTAGATATACTGCTGTATCTGTATTGGAAATGGATTTTGATAGAATAGATATAAATCAATGCCCAAAGGGTAAAGGAAATAATGGGCCGAACAGATTTGCAAATACTGCACGATGTAAAACAGATACTACAGAGGTAATTAATCTTTTTATAATAATAATTAATTGAAATAAATCAGTAAATTTGTTAATTAATAAATAAATATATATTTTTAGTGCGAACCATTGCATGGATGGGGATTTCGAAGAGGTGGTTATCAATGTAGATGCAAGCCAGGTTTTAGATTACCGACTGTTGTACGTCGACCATATCTTGGAGAAATAATTGAAAGAGCAACTCAAGAACAATATTATAATGGATTTGATTGTAGTAAAATAGGATGTACGTCGTTAGTATGTAATCAATATGATTAGAGTAACCAGAATCATGCTTCCAACTTTATTTCTTATAGGGATTCAAAAAATGCCAGTGGAATGGAAGAAAGCACCATATTATATTAGAGAAAAGTATCTTGAACAGTATTATCAGTATAGGAATCTAACAACAGAGCCGGATTATATAAGCTCGAAAAAAATGAATATCGATCAAACATTAAAATTCATTGGCAGTATAAATGCAAAAACATGTAAAAAGTATATTTCTTATTTGTTATTTCAACAAAATATATATTTTTATATATTTATATTAATTATTATTTATATTTATAATACGTTATTAATTGTTATTAGATATACGGCAGAAGAATTAGTCTTGGACGGTGATATTAGTTTTGGAGCGGAAGAGTTCTTTGAAAATGAAGCAAAAATGGCAACCAGACTTTCTAATTTTATTAGTGCATTTCTGCAAATATCCGATACGCATGAAGTTTATTCTGGTAAAAGAGTACCAGATAAACCTCTTACGGAAGATCAGATGTTCGGTGAAACACTAGCTTTAATTCTTGGAGATACAAAAATTTGGTCAGCAGGAACATTCTGGGATAGAAATAAATTTACTAATAGGACATTTTTTGCACCTTTGGCTTATAAAACTGAGCTTAATACGCGAAAATTCAAACTTGAAGATTTGGCTAGATTAAATGACACTGGTATAAACGCCATTTACAATTGTTATATATTATTTTATTTGATTGCTACTCGTATTATTATTTATATGAATGATTTCTATTTCTTTATATACGTATATTAACAGATGAAGTTTACATTAGAAAAAATTATTTCCAATTTTTGAAACAAAGATGGGCAGCTAATTTTGATGATTTAGAGAAATACTACATGAAAATAAAAATTAGATACAACGAAACTGGCGAATATCTTAAACAATATGAGCGTTATCCAAATCATTACCGGTAAGTATTATCAATAAACCAATTATGTACAAATAAAATGAAATGACTGATTCTTTTCTAATAATCCAAATGAATCTTATAGAGCAGCAAATCTGAATCATGGTTATTGGACAGTTCCATACTTTGATTGCGGTGGTAAAGTGAAAAAATGGGTAATTACTTATGCATCTCCATTTTTCGGTCGGGACAGTTTAGGACAAAAATTAGAATTTAAGTAAGTAATCAATCAAATAAATGTTCTTTTTTTATTTAAAATCTTAACGTTAAATAATTATATGTGTAATTAAATACAACATTAATTATTATTCAACGAAAATAATATTTGCAGAGGTGTGGTCGCTGTTACTATGGATTTACTTCAATTGGATATCAATCAATGCGATGATAAATTTTACCGTCCGAATGCATTTAAACATACACATAAATGTGATAGGAAAACATCATATGTAAGCTATTAATATCAAATTTATAACACTTTTAACGAATGCTTTAAATATAATTTATATTACAGTGTGTGCCCATCCTTGGTCGAGGTTTTGAAACAGGTGGATATAAATGTGAATGCAAACAAGGATTTGAATATCCGTTTGAAGATTATATTACATACTATGACGGACAGCTAGTAGAGGCAGAGTTTAGTAATATTGTCAATGACAAAGAAACAAGGTAATAACTAATTTTTATTTAAGTTCATTAATCTGACTCGAATGATTTTCTCTTTGTTTAATTTAATTTAAATATAAAATATTTATAAATTAAATGTATCAACAGGTACGATATGTTCAAATGCCGTATAGCTGGTGCATCTTCAATTCAAGCAAGTTGGGTTATAATTCTGTCATTACTAATAGCAATTAATCCATTGCTGAGAAGATAAAATGAAATTTTTGTTTATATTATGTTAAATTATTTTTTTTTTCTAGTAATAATACTTATGTTAGATGGATATTTTAATATGCCGTCCATTTTTTAAATCTTTTTAAAAAGGATTATTAATAATTATAAGATATATACTCATCATGTTGCCGTCCATAAATTTAATGAAAGTTTTAATCAATGTGACATGCTGCCGCCCATAAATATTAAGAGATTTTTAATATATAAGTCCGTTTAAATAAATTTTAAATTTTTTTGACTAAATTTTTAATATATTAGAGATATTGGTTTACTGAATTTTGTACCAAAAATAGTATTAAAACTTAAAAGAATTTTATAAACACAAAACCATTTCTATATGTAATCATATAATGCTATATATATATACNNNTATAATTTATAATATATAATGTAAAAAAATTATATATATTTCAAATATTTTATACATTTTATATGAAGACAAATAAACGATTTATTTATGATTTGTCAATACGACATTTTAATTATTTCTTCATTTTATACAATTATATAAATACAAATTGCTAAATAAAATCTTTTCTTATAGGAGAGATTATAACGCTTTTATAACTCAGTTGTGTTAAAATATAAAAAAATGATTTTTTAAAGGTACTCTTGTACACATTTGTGTAATTACTAAACTTAATGTATCTCATAAAAATGTATATTAACAACCCTACACACAATAATAGTTATGATCTTATAGATTAGTTGATGAGTGATAAAAAAAATTTAAACACAAAAAAGCTACAACACGTAAGCACTGAAGATTGTTTTTTAATTTAGATTAATCGTCTAAAGTATGTACAATGTTTTATATATATATGTATACATGTATTTACCTATATATATAATATATATATATTCTAACTTATTAAACTAACTTGTCATATAGTAGTTTTATAATATAATTACAAGGCAAAAGTGAGAGATATTACAAAATGTACAACTACAAATTCATAAATTACTTCTCATGAGTTCGCGACAGATCTGCTGTGTATATAGGATAATATAATATTAAAATAATTCAATGCGTGAAACGAACAAGTATGATACTATATTTATTAGTTGAGCTGAGTCTTTCGATGTCAAATAGCAATTCAACAAATATTATTTTAAATTTAAACGTCTATAATTAAACCATTATATGCACACTCGGTGTGCAATAAAAATGTACGTATTATATTCTCGTATGGAGCAGGAGGTACTTGAATATAATTCATCAATTTTAAAGCTTAAAAAATAAAACCGAAAAGTGTTATCTATATATATATGTGATCGTTATATATATAAATAATAGTAAGTGTAATATATATATATATGTATAGCGTAATGTATTACAAATAGAATAATGTGTTATTTATTCTAAAGCATTATTTAAATAATTGAATTGTTTGAAAATTATATTA
>NW_014569951.1:77808-99261 GCF_001313835.1 Polistes canadensis
TGTATATATATATATATATACGTAGCAGAAATAAACAATATAATGCAAGGTAGTAGTATACAAAGATTTAATTTTATGATAGTAGTAGTGAATCCCTTTGGTATCCATTATTTATGAGAGATATGATGTACAAAAATCGACTTTCGTATTACCTGCAAATTTTCATTCATTTTACTTAATCGATATGTTTTATTAAAAAAAAATAAATATTCTAATTTTAAGACCAGGAGTATAAATTTATATATACATATATAAATTTATGTATAAATATTAATAACGAATATATCACCAATTTTCAAAAACTGATAATCGAAATAATTCATAATGTTATCGTCAATTTTTTGCTAACGATAATAATCGTTTTCTACAATTTCTAAATAAATATGTCTTACCTTTACAGCGTTAGAAAAGAGATTACAGTACTGTGTATTTTTTTATCTCAATAGACTTAACACTGATCCATAATTATCGAATAAATAAGAACAATTAAATTATTTACATATTAGATTACTTCTACTTCAGTTCAAAACAATTTTGGTATCATTTAAATAATTTGAATTTAAAATAATAATTCTCTCGTTTATACTTAATCTACAATTTAATTTTTTTCTTTTTCACAAGTACAGAGTATAAATTCAAAACAAAATGTAGTTTTTTTTCAGATATAATGTATTATTGCATTCCTTTTTTTTTCATTCTAATATTTTCGAGATACACAATTTATTACATGAACAGTTTTAAAATTGTCTATTCTTAATAATGCCAAAAACACAAAAATATTATTGATAAAATTATATATCAATTTTTGACTTTTTTTTAAACTATCTATTTTAATTATGGCAATAGAATGTACGATATAGAGAAAAACTTTTCGTAATTACTATTACATTTTAATGTTCGAAAAAATAGATTGTAGTACGAAGGATATTAAAAAAATAACACAAATGACGTTATTTTTTGTAATATTTAAAAGGCACTATTAACGAAGATGTAGTTCGTTTTTTTTCTTCAGTAATGAATTAGTATGGATAAGTGTTTAGTCTTAGCTTTGTACATAGTACATACAATGTTAGTACACTGCTCCACTTCCAACAGTCAAGTAATGCAATAATTAAATTTTAATATTGCTTCTACTATTCGATTAATCAATTATTCCGTTATAATTCTAATCGTTTCAAAATATTCCATTATATTTTGTGTGTGTCGTATAATCTATATAAAAAAAAAAGTTTTGATAATTATTTTTCAATTTTAAATATTAATTTTATACGCTGATGTGTTGGAAGACAGGATGAAAACGGCAGTCAGAAGAAAAAGAGAGAGAGACAGAAACAGAGACAGAGAAAGAGAAAGAGAGAGAGAGAGAGAGAGAGAGAGAGAGAGAGAGAGAGAGAGAGNAGAGAGAGAGAGAGAGAGAGAGAGAGAGAGAGAGAGAGAGAGAGCAAAAGATTTTGAATAGATTTTTAATCCTGTATACAAGATTGTTTGAATGAAGGCACTTTTTAATGCTGTAAGGTACACCATTGCCATTACATAAATAATATTGGTTTTTGCAGCTTCAGAGAAATAGATAACAAAATATATCTGATTTTGGACTCACTTTCGATAAGACAATGATTATAATAAATCATTTGATACAATAATATATATATACATACATATATACAAGTTTTTTTGTATCTTTCTTTTTTTCTTTCTATTATTAACATTCTTTATGTAAAAATGTTTTCTTTTATCTTTTTTTCTTTTCTTTATAAACAATGGCAACTTGACTACAAGAACAAAATGATACTTAGCAAGCAACGAAAATATTAGTTATAAATATTTTACAAAAATCGAGTTACCCCTTTTTTCTTTTTACAATTCGATTTCAAAGTTTCATCGTGCGTGATATAACATATACGACGTTTTAAATTTAATTTCTTTTTTAAAATAAAGATAATGCCGAAAAAACATATATATATATATCTCGGGGATTAGGTTTAAAAAAAAAAAAAGAATATGTATGTAATCTATATCGTGTAACAATTCATCAACAATATTTCTTAGCGTATGTGAAGAAGATATTTAAAAAAATTATTTAGACAATTAAAAGCTGCATAATAATAAGCAATGAACACATTACATCCATTCACAAATCTATATAGTATATAATAATTAATAGTTTAATGATAATTGTAATTATTATTATCATCATCATCATCATCATCATCATCATCATCATCGTCATCATCATCGTCATCATCATCATCATCGTCATCATCATCATCATCATCATCATCAACATCAACATCATCATCATCATCATCATCATCATCATCATCATCATCATCAACATCAACATCATCATCATCATCATCATCATCATCATCATCATCATCATCATCAACATCATCATCATCAACATCATCATCATTATAATCATTATTATTTATAATTATATTCGACATAGCATTTGATATAAAAGAAAATGTTAAATAGGACCAATATATTTAAAAGCCGCATAAATCTTATTATTATCTGCAATATCACAGTACTCGTTGAAATGTACTAAACACGTACTTTCTGATATGAAGCCAATCTAAATGAAAATAAATGGCAAGCAAAATATTATTAGCAAAAAAAACATGCCTTGTGAGAATATATTGCCTAGCCATTAATCATTTTATTTCTACCCCTTTCTTCGTATCTATTATAATAATCGGTCATCGAGGTAAGCCGATAAAACTTGTGCCATTAAAGTTATACCCTACCTCTTTGTTTTTTTCTTTCTTAATTATATTGTTATAATCGCACTTTATGGAATAGAAAATATGATCCTGATCACTCAATTCGTATTTATATTATTATATATAGGGCACTATTTGAGACGCAATGAAAATACAAAACATTTTTATGTGGTATTGTTTTACGTTAAATGCCTATTCATTGTAATTTTAAATTCCGTTGAACACAAAAATGTATAGTGGACAGTTTTGCGGATATGTGAAAGTTTCATGATTTAAATCAAATGTAGTACCATTCTCGAGAAGTACATTCGCGCTAACAAAGCATGAAAAACAATTGTAATCGGTTATAAAGTATAAAAATCTGTGATAGTAAAAAAAAAGAAAACAAGAAAAAAGAAAGAAAACTAAAAGAGAAAAAAGAAAGTAGAAAAAAAAATACACTAGTGTAGTACGCGTATTTTTCCTAACTATATAGTAACGGTACGTTCGTATTGATAATTGTATAAGTTGAAAATAAAAAGAAAAACGAAATTGCGATTTGGTGCAATTTAGTTTACCACACAATGCTGGAAAAATGTTTAGAAATAATATGATACTGTTTGCAGTTTAAAATGACATCAATAATTTTGATATCTGACGAGATTTATGATTCTTTGTGTTATTTTCTCGTTCTTTACTAGCCTATTGTCATACGTAAACAGGACCTTGATTATCATTATCATCCAAACTTATTCGACTAGGATACGCGGGGCCACCACCATCGTCAAAAAAGCGCCTAAATGTGAATTCAAAGAAACCATGAAATGGTTTCCCATTGTCTAACAATTCGTCTGACTTATTAGAATCTGAGGATTCAGAATTTCTTAACTTGTCAGGATCCACAGGATCAAAATTACTTGTATCTGTAGGATATTGTATGCGAGGTATGTGAGGTGCTACCTGTCGACGTAGTCCTTTTTCAAAATCAATATTTGCAAAAAATGGATGACTCTTGACTTCATCCGCATTTTTACCTAATCGACGATCCGCCCCAACGCAAAGTTTTAATATTAAATCCATACCTTCAGGTGATAGATTAGCTTGTTTAGGGATATGAAGAGTGGTCTCCCAATTAATGACCTGCAAACATACAATACATAGTAATATACAAAGATAAGATTATTTTTGTATAGTTTAATAGAGATAGATAGTTAATATGCATTTGACCAACCTTGTATTGAGTTTCAGCTGGTGTATTGGCAAGAAAAGGTGGAGAACCAACTAGCATCTCATATAAAATTACACCTACACTCCACCAGTCACACAACTGAGTATATCCTGTGCGTTGCAATACTTCTGGCGCAATATAATTTGGTGTCCCAACTAACGAATGTGCCAAACATCTTTGATGTTCTCTGTGTCTCCTGCGTTCCAGTGGTTTTAATTGAATACAGCGACACTCGTTGTTCCAGTCGTCGGCTGGATCCATTGAATCTTGTTTACCATGACCTATTGATTGATTATAAAACATTCAATTAACGCGTTGAGTTTTTTAACTTTTTTGTTCAGGCCATAATAAATCGTCAGATGTAGAAAAACAAAAGAATGTCAGTCAGTGCTGATTGGCGTGACCTGAATGCAAAGTATACTATCTGACATGGCATTTAACACGTTAATTATCTTTTTTAAAAAAATAAAGTTTCAGCTATAATAATACTACAATTTCAATTTTTTTTATAAGATAAATAAATAATGTTTACCATTTTGCTGGTAATATTTAGAATTGTGAGTCCAGCGAAATCCTGTACAGAGTCCAAAGTCTGTCAATTTAATATGTCCGTCGCGATCAATTAAAATATTATCTGGTTTAATGTCTCTGTGAATGAATCCCATTTTGTGAACACTTTCAACTGCACACGTAAGTTCAGCAATATAAAACCTTGCTAATGGTTCTTTAAAAATACCAAATTTAATAAGCAAAGACATTAAGTCTCCTCCTGGTATATAGTCCATCACAAAATATAGATTATCCTTGTCTTGAAACGAATAGTATAATTTGACGACCCATTCATTATCAGCTTCTGCTAGAATATCACGTTCTGCTTTAACATGAGCTACTTGGTTTCTATTCAGTACATCAGCTTTACGTAATGTCTTCATTGCATAAAATTGATTAGTATCAAGCTTTCTCACGAGCGTTACCTCTCCAAAAGCACCAACACCAATAGGTTTTATTTTAGTGAACATAGATTTGTCCATTTTTGCACGTTTCAATCTAATGTAATTAGATTCCTTTTGGGATAACATCTTCCTCATTTGGCACTGTGCTTCCGAACTTAGGCCTATTTTAGCCATTTCTGTTTCTAATTGAAGACGTCGATACAAGCGTTGTTTATGAGATTTCAGTACATTTTCAACATGTTGCTCCATAAAAAATTTGAACGCTTGAGGAGAATAATTACGAACCTTACAATCCCTACGTTCTTCTTCTTTTTCTTTACTCATATGTTTTCTTTCAGGAATAGGAGATTGATGTTTAATTTTATAAGATGACGGCGCACTACCTCCCTTTCCTCCATTTCCATCTGGTAAAGATGAGTGATTATTATTATTTCTCGAAGATACAGAAGTTGATGCTACTGGAGGTAAAGGTGGTGTCTCCACTGAATGAGAACAATTGTCCACCGGTGAATATTTTCTTTGTAATGGAGGATGATTAGCAATTGGAGAAGATCGAGGCCCTGAACTACTTTCTACTGTAGAAATCCCAGATGTATCATCATTGGCTGTTCCATAAGGTGGGGGAGGAAGTGGATGATGTATGCCACGTTGTGCTGCTAATACTTGCATCGTTGTAGCATAACTAGGAGGTTCCGTTGTTGGTACACCTACTGAAACACCTACACTTACAGAACTCGATGGTGCAGTACCAGTATTATTAACAGGAGGATATGCTGGTGGTGGTTGTTGTTGTTGTTGTTTCTGTTGAATTGATGAAGCATAAGATGGTGGAGGTGGCGGTGTATTACTAGTTGTACAAATTGGTTGAGGGGACGTTGGAGCAATGGCTGTTTGTAAAACAGGTTTTTGTACTTGAGTACTTTTAACAGATTGCATAATAATAGGTGGTTGAGTTTTAGCTTGACGTGCTCCCCAAGCCTGTAATGGTGTAGGTCTAGCCATGGATGCTTGAGTACTCGGAGATATAGTGGACACAGTAATAGGACTTGGTGATCCAGCTGATGTTGGACCAGAGTATATACCAGATGACGGACTTTTCCTATAATCCTGTTGTGATTGTGTGGGACTTTGTCTATTTTGCATAGAAGTACTGTAAGATGGTGGTTGAACAGGACCAGAAGATGACGAAGGGACTATCGGATAAGGAGGTGGAGGTTCAACCTGTGCACTAGAATTTCTATCGCATGATTGATAGATACTGAGTGCTTGCATTTGTTGTGATAATTGCTGCTGTACTTGCGGACCATTTTGTACAATCATTGGTTGGCGGCTGTTAGTATTATTATTAGATGACGCCACAGGGCTTGTACCCCTTTGAGGTGGATTTCCTGACCCAGATGTAGATCCAGAATTACCAGGTGCCGATGGAGGGGGTCGTGTTGGTACAACTGCAGCAGGAGACATTCGCTTGAGCATTTGCTGCATATTACTTGGTACATTTGGTTGACTATATGGAGCATGAGGTGGCGGTGGCGGTGGTGGTGTAGAGCTACATCTTGGGGGAGGTGGTGGAGGTGGTTCCCGTTCTATAAAATTGCTTGGTGAATATTGTCGACTTAATTGTGGATGTGGACTAAGTTCCGTCAAACGTGGACTGTCAGATCGTGAACTTCCTGCACCACTATCTAATGCAGGACTTCCTCTTTGGAGACTTAGCTCCCTTTCTAAACTTGGTTTTCTTATCAGCTTGGTATTAAGTTTACCAAGGCCATTAAGAGATTCTCCTTGTGCTTGTTTTAAAAACTCTATTGCTCCATCTAAGCGCCATCCTGCGAGTTTCAGGGCACGTAACCCTATTTCCTGCATATCGAATTAATATAATCAAATATAATGTAGAAACAAATTTTTTAGTATTATATTATTTATATTTAGCTAAAAAAGATTATATTAACATTAATCAAAAAGTTAAATAAAATCATTTAATAAATAGACACTGAAATATAATAATATAATAAAATAATACCACCATGATACTAATAATGATTAATTAATAAAACAATCATACCTCTGAGTATCCCATGGCTAATAACTGTGCTATTGCCTGACGTTGATCAGGTTTATCCGTGCACCCAGATGCAGTAGAAAGACCACTGAGACCTGATGCCGAACTGATACCACTAGTTGTGGATAAAGTTGATATAGTACTTGCTGCGCTGGAACCAACTTCTCCTGCTCCTCCAATATTAGCGAATGGTAGTAAAGAGTTGCGGATTTCAGCTAGTGCTTTTTGATGGTATCCAGAGCCACGAGTGCTCGATTTGCTGACCACAGGAGGATTCATAGTGGCCCATGCTAGGTCCTTAGGGACCTAGCTTTAATCTGGCTGGGGCATATATATATATATCTATAATTAAAATATTTTATTATTATACATAATGCATTACTACTACCATTAATATGTCAATTATTTTGTATATAATATACTCAGTCTTATTCAAATTTGACATTATGTATTTAAGACTGATGAGATACTACAATTTAAGAATACGTTCACTACCATGTCACAAAAAAGAAATCACAGCCCTGAACTTATTTTTCACATTGATTATTGTGATCATAAATGTGTGACAGTGGGTTCTTAATGGAAATTGATGCATCACAGATATGTGACACTGGTAGCAAATGTGTTAATGTACTTCATTAGATTATACTTTTAATTATTAAATATATTTATATTGCAAACATGATCTTGATATATATATGTAGAATAATATTAATATATAAGATAATAAAATAAATAAATAATAATAAAGAATAATGCTTACAGAACAATATAGATAGATGTTTTAATGTACTTTTGCACAAACACTCAGGGCTGTCATGGTAGTAGAAACGATACAAAGTTTGGTGATCCACAATACACAAAAGGTTGGATGCAAGCAACACTGTATTATGAAAATACTTCACTTGCAATAATGTCACATTAAAAGTATATGTGTTTTTTTTTAATAATTTATATAGAAGAATATAAGAGTATTATGATAATAGTCTGTAAATTGATAATTGATGGCAAAACTTGTTACTGATATAAAATAAAATGATCAGCTTTGTTATATACCATCGATTGTATTACAATTTCGTGCATGTTTTATGTATGAAATTGCAATAACTATAGTTAGACATCAGTGTACACAAAATGTTCAAGAAATGCTGCTGCTTTTCGTATTCTCGTACATGATAGGACCCATCATCTCAATGTTTAACCTATTCTGCATAGGAGTTATTTAACCGATTAGAAATCTTTCTTAAATACAATCTATTATTTTGTAACACTTTATTTAATACACAATTAATGTGTTTTGCCAATAAAATTCTTCATGTAAAGTTTCTTTTTAAAAGCAATGGTGACGAGAATGTGATTCCTGAGCATATTACGTTCTCACGTATATCTAATATCCATTAGGAGAGTATATCGTGCCTGTTTAACGTATGATACACTATTTTTAAATAAATTCAAATAATCTCTTTATCGATCCACCGTTTTAATTATACAAGCGATAACAAAGAAAGATAGAGCCGTAAATTACTAAAGTGACTGGCAGCCATTTTGAAGTGCCACATTCCTACACCGACTTGACACTCTTTTTCGTAATTTACGGTCTGCATTATATCTATCGAAAGAAAAACTAACGAATATCTTAATTTAAACATTGTGATAGTAGCTACTATTCAGATTTAATATTTTTTTCAATAAAATACATTTTAGTTTGATTATGATTAAATTTCAAAGTGGATCCATTCGGTCAATTGTTGGTAATACGAGAGTGCATCTCCATGGTAGATGGATGTCAACACGATTTTCTACCAATCGTTCGTATTTAAATGTAACAAGTTCTTATCTAATGTTCCCATTGGTCCATCCAGAAGATTTTATAATGTAGTGCGTTACCGAACGCATTACTCTTCTTTTTTCTTTTTCCTTACATTTCCTTTTCTATATCATTGTTCGATATATCGATATCGAATATTTGCAATATTTCTTCGATATAATTATATTTAGAAGGAATATTTGAATTTCGCTAAATTTATTTTGTACGATTTTAATCAACGATTACATTATTATTACATATTAATAATTATAATATGTTTATATATTTTATTATTAATTATATATCATAGTTTAAGAAGTCAAGATATTATTTTTATTGTAGAGAATTATTGTTTTATGTTTAAGCAATTTTAATTTTGTATTTATTTAATAATTGTCAATGATTGGCGCTTTCTAACGTGTTTGTCCAATCGCGCGTTATTTAAGTTATAAGCCTCCAATCAATGCGAGTTCAAATATGCGCCATATTCAACATATTAACAATAATTGTATGTATTTAATTGGATACCTAATAAAATTTAAATATATATATACAATTAAATGTTATATATATTATTTTTTAATTCAGTAAATTTTTTATTTCATTTTATTGAAATTAAAAATAATAACGTTAAAATATTTGGCATTGTTGTGATAAAAACAAATAATTGTTAAATTAAATTAATGTGTTAAAATAAATAAAAATAATTTAACATTAAGGGAGAATTTTTGTTTCTTTTTTAATACCTATGTTTTATAAATGTATAACTCTGTTTTAAAAAACATGTCAAAAAATATAATTTTAATAGAAACAAATACGGCGACGTATGTGCTACGTTAGGTATCATATATATATATATGTAATTATTGTTAGATTTTACAAAAATAAGGAAACATTGCTAGTGCAGGATAGAACCTAATTTAGAATAATTGCATAAATATGTATACAGGATGATCCACTAACTGTTAGCATTTAAATATCTCTGTTATTCGTTATAATATAGAAGATTAATATTTGCAAGATAAATAATAATTATAGCTTTCGAATTTCTATTATTAATGAGGCTTTAATTTACAATAAATGTTCGAAATTATTGCCGTTGGCATTGATGCAATGCTACCTTAGATGACCTTGCATGAACTTGCATGTCCTTGAGTCATACGTCGTTGTACTCCGCTCATGATCTACTATTACGCTATGGAAAAAAAACATATGAATCCATTTAAAAAAATCAAGGTGACCTTAAAAACTTTCATAGATCTCCACCCACGTAATAAATATTTACACTACCTTATGTCCCCCTTTATGCCATGTAAGTTTTGAATATAACATTTTTCTATATTATAACGAATAACGGAAATATTTAAGTACTAATAGTTACTGAACCACCCTGTATATATATATATATATATGTTTATATGTATGTTCAATAGTTGCATATGTAATAAAATATTGTATCAACGAATATCATAGAATTTAATCTGTATCGTAATTATCGTATATTCCAGGGGTTTTGTTATTTACTCTAGATGGAAATTCAAATAATATTTGTTTCAAATCAAGGACACTTTAAAAAGTATTTTACCGAAGGTTGGGATAATTACCTCAATGATATTCTCCCATGAGTCAGCGCGGGAAACACAGCACTTGAATTTCGAGTAGTAGGGCATTTCATTCGTTTATATCATTTTAAATCTTTAATTAAAAATTTCTATTAATAATTCGTTACAAATAAATCTATAAATATACATAATTTAATTGACTACAATCTTAAGTCGCAGCAAAAATGAAAGAAGAAGAACAAAATAAAAAACAATATTATTTTAAATATAGAATGATAAATAATTTGTAGAATTATACAAAAATATGAATGAATAATATTGTATAGACGTTGCGTATTATATATGTTTATCTATTATATGTATAATTGATGTATTCCCATTGAAAATGAATAATTATTAGTATAAATATAATTATTTTTACATATTCCATTAGCTTCATTAATCATTTCGATCGTTTGAAAGATAACGAATAACTGTATTGTACGGTGAGAAAATTTACATTTTAGTACGAAGAAAAAAATAAATATGTAGTGCAACAACCGATAGTATTAGTGTGATATAACTATTCTTCTCATCGGATATAAAGAGAATGTTACCGTGACATCACACAGTCTCTTAGCAGCATCAACGACGTATACAACGCAGAACGTTACTTCTCGTCTTAAGTTAGTTATTCGTGAGTGAGACCATCTTTACCGTTTCTTTTTTTTCTTATTTTTTCATATCTCATTTTGTATTTTTCTTCGTTAAAAATCGCGTGATTTGTTCTTCTGCAAACATATACACATACACATGCACGCACACACACACACACACACACACACAGAGTGGTAATTAAAGATTTATTTTTTTAGACAAATCGAAGAAGAATTCTCTCGAGTATTGTTTATTCATGAAAATTAATTTTGTAAGTTCTCCTGTTGTGTCATCGTGTATTTATAATACGTAAGGTGAAAAATGACGTATACTTTTTTTTATAGATTATTTCATTTATCGATTGTCGAGAATTTTAGATCGTCTCCTCGTGATTCTTCACGTGTTCATTACGTGATCTTACAAGATAATAGTTATTAATTATTTCACGTACTCGGTCAATGTCTTATCGTAAAATTATTCAACACGTGCTTACCACGAACGAACAATCCCTTTTTTCATAATTCTTTAAAATCATTATCGTTGACATTGAATTAATGTCACAGGAAGTAATGGATGAAAAATGTAGTTCCATCGGTGAATAGTATATTCGAACATAATGTATCTAATATCACGATAAGTAAATTTATTTGCATGTGTCCAATGTCAAGAGTACCCAACCAGAACTTTGTTACCCCTCCCTCTCCTCCCTATCCTTATTTCTTTTCATATTTCAAAAGTATCATCAAAGTGTTCAATTTGTCGCATACATTGTATTAAATAATTGTTCCATGGTGTACATCATTTATCATAATAACAAAAAGATATAGTGTCATCAATATTTTTTCGCTATTGTGCTTAGAGTGTTTAAAAAAAAAAGAAATTTTTATTTCTGGTATATATATAGTATTTATGATATAATAGTGTTGGTATAGTATGCTATAATATTTTCTGATATATTGGAAAATATTGTATAGGGTACGAAGGGAATATCGATTTGTAAATATTTACGTACAGATATCCTAAATATTTAAATTTAAATAAATTATTTTGATAAAACAGAGAAAGAAAGAGAAATAGAGTTGGGTTGGGAGGGGGAGGAGGGAGTTAGTACGTAGTATAAGTACGTCAATTCACATCAACAATAATGATTCAGAATATAAAGATCGTAATATTAATGTGAACTATTTAATCGTAAGAATTAAACTCATTAACATTCTTCGAGTTCGTAATGAAATATTACGATTTACGGTGAAACGCGCGTAAACGTCATTAAAATGATGTATTGGATTGACGTTATATCTTTTTATATTCCTCCTTTTATTTTTTAATCTTTTCCTTGGAAAATTTTTACGTAAACAAACTAAACATGATCTACAAGCACATGCATAAAGGATTATTATAGATATTTATGGTATAAAACGTCTTGTATTAAACGTTTTGTATTTCAGTTAAATTTGATATTCTCGAGGAAGAAGAAGAACAGAAAAAAGAGAAGTAACGTTGACGAGAGAAGTCATAGAAAATGTGGACTGTCGGATTGTTGATCAGCTTCTTTGGTCTTCTGAATATATTGCCATATGACGTCTTGGCTCAAGGTTTGTAAGACTATTAACGTTTAACGAAATTCTTGAATGAACATGTAGTTCTAAGAAAATTTCAACGTACATAGCCTTCACGCTGTAATCATAGTTGTTCTGAGTCCAATGTTTAATGGAACATCTTCGTTCCGTAGCTCGCTATTTTTATAAGAATCGATAGTAAATCAGATTTTTATTCGATTTTAAAATGCAGAATGCGTGTTGTTAACACAGTTTTTGTTCGTTAAAATAAACAAGAGAAAGAAAGAGAGAAAGCAAATAAGAAGAAGAATTAAAAAAAAAGATAATTAAAACGATTAACTCAGTCCAGAACTGTTCGCTTAAATTATTACATCTTATCGATTGGAATGAAAGTTCGAACACAGTCAAGGTTTAAGCCTTTACCTCGAAAAATCGTATTTCAACGGATAAGGTCAACCAGATTTAAAATTAGTTGCCGTTTAACTTCCATCGAAATTCCTTGAAATTATATTAATTAAAATAAAATATTTATATACAAGTTTTATAAATTACACTGAAACGTTATTCTTTCATTATCGATTATATCTTACGGAATTGATGCGTCAGATTCGTTTAACTGCATTATGGATAATATGATTTTAATGATTGTTTATAAGCTCTTGTCATTTATTCAATATTATGATAGTAATGGATTACATTTTCGAAGAAATTAATTTGTTGTTTAAGGATTATTTCTATCACGTAAGCACAACTTTAAGAAATCTTGCATAGATAATAATAATAACAATATAATAGTTACAATGATATGAGTTTATAACGATCATAGATAAAGTATATGGATGATGCATAATTTTATCAATCGACAGTTTATAAATTTTTGATTCTGATAACTTCGACATTATTGAAAAATTATAAATAAGAGATTAAAAAAATTCTTATCAATGGCAATAAAATATCTCCATTATATAAACATGTAATTATAAATTGTTTTTTTTTTAGATGGACCATCATGCGTTAATCCTTTGGGAGCGAACGGTATATGCATAAATATTAGGAAGTGTCCAATTTTGTTACAAGTTTTACAAGCACAACAACCGGAAACAATTAATTTCTTAAGATCTTCCCTATGTGGTTACGAAGGCTCTGATCCACGTGTTTGTTGTCCTAATAATGTGAACGAGAATAATAATAATGAGCCTAATAGCCAAGAAACTGAAAATACACCTTATGGTCCCCTAACTCCGCCAGTTTGTGGCATCAGTTATAAAGATAATGATAGAATTGTTAATGGTGTACCATCAACATTGGGTATGTATGTGCTTCATATTGATTATTGAAAATTCATTAATAATTAAATCAGTAAAAATTAATTATTATAAATTTTTGTAATATTATATAAAGATTAACAATTAATATAATCAGATAATATGTCATTTATTAGGTTCCTGGCCATGGATTACAGCTTTAGGATATCGCAGTAAGAAAAATCCAAATAAACCGGTATTCCTTTGCGGTGGAACTTTAATTTCTGCTCGACATGTCGTCACGGCCGGACATTGTGTTTATAATCGAAAAGATTTATATATGGCACGTCTTGGAGATTTAGATTTGGAAAGTACTGAAGATGGTGCTGAACCAATTAACGTTTTAATAGAAAATAAAATTTTACATCCGGAATACAATCCATCGAGTCATGTTAACGATATTGCTATACTCAGATTGGCGGATGAAATTCCATTTTCACGTAAGTTTTATACAATTTAGATAATTCATATATATATTTATTTATAAAATATGATTTATTGATTAGAAAGCAAGTGATGTCATGAATTAATAATATAAATTATTATGATTTAACAGGAAATATTCATCCTATTTGTTTACCAATTAGCGAACCATTACTTCATTCCAATTTTTATAATACATTCCCTTTCATTGCTGGATGGGGAGCAATTTATTTCAGTAAGCACACTTATTCATTGATTTATGTATTTATATTGTCTTTTTTTAAATTAAATATTAGATTAATTAGTGAAATATAATTACGATACTAATAGATAAACGTTTGGAAATATTTCAGATGGTCCATCGAGTAGTAAACTTTTAGAATCACAAATTCCCATAGTTAAGCAAGAAAAATGTCAAAATGCATTTAAATCTTTCTCCAATGCAATTATAGATGATCGTATTATATGCGCTGGTTATGCTGCAGGTGGAAAAGATGCATGCCAAGTAAGTAAACATATATTCATTACTATTAAAATATTTATATAGACGCAATGATTAAATATCTTGCATTTTGCATAAATAAGATTAACGTGATTATGAATAAATAATTGTTTAGGGTGACAGTGGAGGACCGTTGATGATTCCTAGTAATAACAGTTATTATCTTATTGGTGTTGTATCTTATGGATATCGATGTGCAGAACCTGGTTATCCTGGAGTTTATTCGAAAGTTTCATCTTTCCTCAATTTTATAATAGATAATCTTATATAATAATGACTATATTATAATAACATTTGAATCGTACGTTTTATACATGGTTAAGTAATAAATCGAATTTTTGAAATATCAAAATAGACACTAGTTTGTTATATATAGGATGTTCTAGTATTTTCTTTCGCAAAATTTCGTAAAAAAATAAAAAAAGGGTATAAAACAAAAATAAATATATGTCAGGAATAAGTGCAAAGAATTCGTGAAATATTTGCTGCAATTAAGGAAAATGAAGAAAAGATAAGTAATACAATAAATTCTATTTTCCGTAGATACCAGTCCTGCATTTATAATAACGGATAACATTTTGAAATTAAATTATAATTGAAATTTATAAAATTTTTTGGAAACTAAACTAGAACATTCTGTATATCGTTCGGTAATATTTTGTATTTTGTATTATTTTGCTTTATATTATTTAAATATACGCGCGTAAAAAAGCTATGCTTCGATTGGTCTAAGTCACTTCTAATGGTGAGTCATGCATTTGATAATTCTAATATCAGATATGTTACATCTACTTGCTTCTTCCTGTTACCATGTTAGATTATTATTGATATTGTTTGAAGTTAATACTAAAAATATATATGCATAATTTGTTTATAAATTAAACTATATATATTCGTGTATATTATTAAAAAATATTATCTTTTACCTTTACGTTTATTTCTTCTAAGCGGTCATAGATGTCAGGGTTGTTTAAAATGCCATTGGTAACGTTGCACGTGTTACGTTCGTTTAGTTTAAATAGGTTCACCATTCCATTGATATTAACAGCAACTGGCCATTTGCTTAGAACACGGAAGTGCGATTTTTATCGAGAATTAGTGAGAAAAATGTCTTACACTATTGTCGAAAGGGGTGCTTTGAACACGACAGATTATAGAATTTATTTCAGTAAGTTAAAAGAAAACCTAACCTTAATTCGGCTTTCGGCGTCTTAATACTAATTTGATCTTTAATCGTTAAAAGGTCGTATGGCGGGCATACCGCGTATATGCATACTTCTTTTTGCATGTCACGTATAATTACATATCTGTTTCTTGTGTTTTATTATTAAATTTTTATACTCGGTTTCTCGTCATTTTTAATTACTTTCAATTTTATTTCGTGGAACATATGACAAGTTGTAATAATTCGTAGATTTTGGGAGGGGGAATTTTGTTTTGAATATTGTTTAAAATTAAATTTATATCGAATAATTTTTGTTGTAAATATTTATCGTATTTCTTTGATATAATTATATTAATTTTTTTGTAAATATATATATATATATATATATATTTACAAAAAAATTAATATAATTATATCAAAGAAATACGATAAATATTTACAACAAAAATTATTCGATATAAATTTAATTTTAAACAATATTCAAAACAAAATTCCCCCTCCCAAAATCTACGAATTATTACAACTTGTCATATGTTCCACGAAATAAAATTGAAAGTAATTAAAAATGACGAGAAACCGAGTATAAAAATTTAATAATAAAACACAAGAAACAGATATGTAATTATACGTGACATGCAAAAAGAAGTATGCATATACGCGGTATGCCCGCCATACGACCTTTTAACGATTAAAGATCAAATTAGTATTAAGACGCCGAAAGCCGAATTAAGGTTAGGTTTTCTTTTAACTTACTGAAATAAATTCTATAATCTGTCGTGTTCAAAGCACCCCTTTCGACAATAGTGTAAGACATTTTTCTCACTAATTCTCGATAAAAATCGCACTTCCGTGTTCTAAGCAAATGGCCAGTTGCTGTTAATATCAATGGAATGGTGAACCTATTTAAACTAAACGAACGTAACACGTGCAACGTTACCAATGGCATTTTAAACAACCCTGACATCTATGACCGCTTAGAAGAAATAAACGTAAAGGTAAAAGATAATATTTTTTAATAATATACACGAATATATATAGTTTAATTTATAAACAAATTATGCATATATATTTTTAGTATTAACTTCAAACAATATCAATAATAATCTAACATGGTAACAGGAAGAAGCAAGTAGATGTAACATATCTGATATTAGAATTATCAAATGCATGACTCACCATTAGAAGTGACTTAGACCAATCGAAGCATAGCTTTTTTACGCGCGTATATTTAAATAATATAAAGCAAAATAATACAAAATACAAAATATTACCGAACGATATACAGAATGTTCTAGTTTAGTTTCCAAAAAATTTTATAAATTTCAATTATAATTTAATTTCAAAATGTTATCCGTTATTATAAATGCAGGACTGGTATCTACGGAAAATAGAATTTATTGTATTACTTATCTTTTCTTCATTTTCCTTAATTGCAGCAAATATTTCACGAATTCTTTGCACTTATTCCTGACATATATTTATTTTTGTTTTATACCCTTTTTTTATTTTTTTACGAAATTTTGCGAAAGAAAATACTAGAACATCCTATATATAACAAACTAGTGTCTATTTTGATATTTCAAAAATTCGATTTATTACTTAACCATGTATAAAACGTACGATTCAAATGTTATTATAATATAGTCATTATTATATAAGATTATCTATTATAAAATTGAGGAAAGATGAAACTTTCGAATAAACTCCAGGATAACCAGGTTCTGCACATCGATATCCATAAGATACAACACCAATAAGATAATAACTGTTATTACTAGGAATCATCAACGGTCCTCCACTGTCACCCTAAACAATTATTTATTCATAATCACGTTAATCTTATTTATGCAAAATGCAAGATATTTAATCATTGCGTCTATATAAATATTTTAATAGTAATGAATATATGTTTACTTACTTGGCATGCATCTTTTCCACCTGCAGCATAACCAGCGCATATAATACGATCATCTATAATTGCATTGGAGAAAGATTTAAATGCATTTTGACATTTTTCTTGCTTAACTATGGGAATTTGTGATTCTAAAAGTTTACTACTCGATGGACCATCTGAAATATTTCCAAACGTTTATCTATTAGTATCGTAATTATATTTCACTAATTAATCTAATATTTAATTTAAAAAAAGACAATATAAATACATAAATCAATGAATAAGTGTGCTTACTGAAATAAATTGCTCCCCATCCAGCAATGAAAGGGAATGTATTATAAAAATTGGAATGAAGTAATGGTTCGCTAATTGGTAAACAAATAGGATGAATATTTCCTGTTAAATCATAATAATTTATATTATTAATTCATGACATCACTTGCTTTCTAATCAATAAATCATATTTTATAAATAAATATATATATGAATTATCTAAATTGTATAAAACTTACGTGAAAATGGAATTTCATCCGCCAATCTGAGTATAGCAATATCGTTAACATGACTCGATGGATTGTATTCCGGATGTAAAATTTTATTTTCTATTAAAACGTTAATTGGTTCAGCACCATCTTCAGTACTTTCCAAATCTAAATCTCCAAGACGTGCCATATATAAATCTTTTCGATTATAAACACAATGTCCGGCCGTGACGACATGTCGAGCAGAAATTAAAGTTCCACCGCAAAGGAATACCGGTTTATTTGGATTTTTCTTACTGCGATATCCTAAAGCTGTAATCCATGGCCAGGAACCTAATAAATGACATATTATCTGATTATATTAATTGTTAATCTTTATATAATATTACAAAAATTTATAATAATTAATTTTTACTGATTTAATTATTAATGAATTTTCAATAATCAATATGAAGCACATACATACCCAATGTTGATGGTACACCATTAACAATTCTATCATTATCTTTATAACTGATGCCACAAACTGGCGGAGTTAGGGGACCATAAGGTGTATTTTCAGTTTCTTGGCTATTAGGCTCATTATTATTATTCTCGTTCACATTATTAGGACAACAAACACGTGGATCAGAGCCTTCGTAACCACATAGGGAAGATCTTAAGAAATTAATTGTTTCCGGTTGTTGTGCTTGTAAAACTTGTAACAAAATTGGACACTTCCTAATATTTATGCATATACCGTTCGCTCCCAAAGGATTAACGCATGATGGTCCATCTAAAAAAAAAACAATTTATAATTACATGTTTATATAATGGAGATATTTTATTGCCATTGATAAGAATTTTTTTAATCTCTTATTTATAATTTTTCAATAATGTCGAAGTTATCAGAATCAAAAATTTATAAACTGTCGATTGATAAAATTATGCATCATCCATATACTTTATCTATGATCGTTATAAACTCATATCATTGTAACTATTATATTGTTATTATTATTATCTATGCAAGATTTCTTAAAGTTGTGCTTACGTGATAGAAATAATCCTTAAACAACAAATTAATTTCTTCGAAAATGTAATCCATTACTATCATAATATTGAATAAATGACAAGAGCTTATAAACAATCATTAAAATCATATTATCCATAATGCAGTTAAACGAATCTGACGCATCAATTCCGTAAGATATAATCGATAATGAAAGAATAACGTTTCAGTGTAATTTATAAAACTTGTATATAAATATTTTATTTTAATTAATATAATTTCAAGGAATTTCGATGGAAGTTAAACGGCAACTAATTTTAAATCTGGTTGACCTTATCCGTTGAAATACGATTTTTCGAGGTAAAGGCTTAAACCTTGACTGTGTTCGAACTTTCATTCCAATCGATAAGATGTAATAATTTAAGCGAACAGTTCTGGACTGAGTTAATCGTTTTAATTATCTTTTTTTTTAATTCTTCTTCTTATTTGCTTTCTCTCTTTCTTTCTCTTGTTTATTTTAACGAACAAAAACTGTGTTAACAACACGCATTCTGCATTTTAAAATCGAATAAAAATCTGATTTACTATCGATTCTTATAAAAATAGCGAGCTACGGAACGAAGATGTTCCATTAAACATTGGACTCAGAACAACTATGATTACAGCGTGAAGGCTATGTACGTTGAAATTTTCTTAGAACTACATGTTCATTCAAGAATTTCGTTAAACGTTAATAGTCTTACAAACCTTGAGCCAAGACGTCATATGGCAATATATTCAGAAGACCAAAGAAGCTGATCAACAATCCGACAGTCCACATTTTCTATGACTTCTCTCGTCAACGTTACTTCTCTTTTTTCTGTTCTTCTTCTTCCTCGAGAATATCAAATTTAACTGAAATACAAAACGTTTAATACAAGACGTTTTATACCATAAATATCTATAATAATCCTTTATGCATGTGCTTGTAGATCATGTTTAGTTTGTTTACGTAAAAATTTTCCAAGGAAAAGATTAAAAAATAAAAGGAGGAATATAAAAAGATATAACGTCAATCCAATACATCATTTTAATGACGTTTACGCGCGTTTCACCGTAAATCGTAATATTTCATTACGAACTCGAAGAATGTTAATGAGTTTAATTCTTACGATTAAATAGTTCACATTAATATTACGATCTTTATATTCTGAATCATTATTGTTGATGTGAATTGACGTACTTATACTACGTACTAACTCCCTCCTCCCCCTCCCAACCCAACTCTATTTCTCTTTCTTTCTCTGTTTTATCAAAATAATTTATTTAAATTTAAATATTTAGGATATCTGTACGTAAATATTTACAAATCGATATTCCCTTCGTACCCTATACAATATTTTCCAATATATCAGAAAATATTATAGCATACTATACCAACACTATTATATCATAAATACTATATATATACCAGAAATAAAAATTTCTTTTTTTTTTAAACACTCTAAGCACAATAGCGAAAAAATATTGATGACACTATATCTTTTTGTTATTATGATAAATGATGTACACCATGGAACAATTATTTAATACAATGTATGCGACAAATTGAACACTTTGATGATACTTTTGAAATATGAAAAGAAATAAGGATAGGGAGGAGAGGGAGGGGTAACAAAGTTCTGGTTGGGTACTCTTGACATTGGACACATGCAAATAAATTTACTTATCGTGATATTAGATACATTATGTTCGAATATACTATTCACCGATGGAACTACATTTTTCATCCATTACTTCCTGTGACATTAATTCAATGTCAACGATAATGATTTTAAAGAATTATGAAAAAAGGGATTGTTCGTTCGTGGTAAGCACGTGTTGAATAATTTTACGATAAGACATTGACCGAGTACGTGAAATAATTAATAACTATTATCTTGTAAGATCACGTAATGAACACGTGAAGAATCACGAGGAGACGATCTAAAATTCTCGACAATCGATAAATGAAATAATCTATAAAAAAAAGTATACGTCATTTTTCACCTTACGTATTATAAATACACGATGACACAACAGGAGAACTTACAAAATTAATTTTCATGAATAAACAATACTCGAGAGAATTCTTCTTCGATTTGTCTAAAAAAATAAATCTTTAATTACCACTCTGTGTGTGTGTGTGTGTGTGTGTG
>NW_014569952.1:0-4008 GCF_001313835.1 Polistes canadensis
GTAATTTAATATTTGTACTTTTCTCTCTTTTTATATATATTTTGTGTAACTTTAAAATCACGCGTGTAAATTTAATTTTTTTGCAATGATTAATAGAGATTTGATCAAAATAAATAGAGAATTCAATTGAAAAGTGCATCTGCGAATTGGACGATTTATATGTCAGGCTATTTTATCATTTGATTGTATGATTAATATGGTTTTCTTCTTGTTACAGGTGATCATCGTTGGACTTATCATCAAAACTTCTGGATTCTTTTTTATTTTAGTGTCTTAAATTGCTTTATTTTAAAATATAAATATAAATGCATTTCTGAAGGCACACACACATTTCTATACACTAAAAATTAAATATATTTATTTAAAATTTTATCAGAATAGGATTGTACTATCATATTCTATGATAGAATATATCATGTACTATCAAATACAGTATTCTGTAATAGTATTGTACTGTCATCGCGGTAAATATTTACTATCACCGACTGGTGGTCCCGGTGGTAACAAAAGTGATGTTGAAAACAAAAAACAATACAAAACTTCAGTGCTTTGTTTAGAAATGAAAAAATACGTTTTCGATTTTTCAATTATTAATAACTAATTAAATAATTAATTAATATATAAAGTGAGCAATTATATGGATTTTGATTGAGCATTTAGTAAGCAATTAATAACATTTATTCATTTTTTACTGCTGTTGCGGTTCTATGCCAACTTTTTTTGCTATCATAGTTGCATATTAAACTGCACCTTAAACTACTGTTTATTTTATGCGCGCTCTAGTGATATTTGGTAGGAAGCTCCTCCGACCAGGTTACGATGCATTTCGGGGGATGTGCACTGTAATTTAACTAATAAAATAGTATAAATATTCCTCTTATAACCTAGTTTGTTGTCATTTTTAAGTTTAAAATGGAATTGTCGGAAAAAGTAATGGCTATTAAAAATATTACAAATTTAAATATATTACCCGAAGATATTTTCGTGCAAATGTTAGAAGCTGTAATTTTGTATTTATGTAAAACCCCTGTAGACCCGAAAGGTAAAACATAGAAAAATAATATTGAAAGTGAAACAAGCACTTAACAATAAACTTCCATTACACTATGTAAATTTATGTTAACACCATAGATCAGCACAACGTCAAAAGCAACGGTACCAAATGTGACATTGCTAAGAATGCATTTGTCGACTTAAGTTGTCTTTTAGTTGAAGCTGCTAGACATGATTTCGATAAAGAAAGTTTAAAAAAGCTTTTAAATACCTCATTAATCGTTGATCATAGAGTAGACAAACTATGCCATAGCTATGCTAACAATAAACAAGAGATTCAAATGCAGTTACAATTGATTGGAAATAATTTAGGCCATATAGTAGACACCGACTGGCGTTTAAGTCACTGTATCAAAGTATATTATCGTTTCAAATTTTATTTATTCAACGTTTATGAGTTAATAAACATACTTGAGATATGAATAGTAAATATAATAAGTCTGAATATATTTTTTTCATTTACAGTATGGATTTCAAAGTTCTATTAGGTCCTTTCAGTACCATGTACGTTTCACCACTAAGAAATATGCAGAAATAAAATATGTCACATTTACATGTACATTGCAACAATTGCAGGAGTTACTTGGTAAAATTAAAGATGCTATAAGGCATTTAGAAAAAATTCCTACCAATTAGTTGCAATTATTATAACAAACATTGTTTCTAACAGACATTGTTTTCTTTTGAATTAATCTATTTTGTATTATATAATTTATATATTTGTTGTTAAGAAAAAAATTATGTTAATAAAGTCAATGATTTGTATTAAATTTAGTACGCTAATTGCTTGTATAAATATGCAACAGAAATTTGTATACACAGATTCAATTGACGTTGGAAAAAGAAAAATGAATTTTTAAATAGATCTTTCTTTTATCGAGTTACGTTTCTTATACTCTGCTTCATACCCTGTATGATGAAATCAAAAAATGCTATACTAATGTTATAAATAAGATATATAGAATATATTTTAAACTATTTAGAGTAGAGGTTCAAGGATGTGTTATACAAATTACTGAAAAGATATATATAGAGGTGCGTTTAATTATATTTTCATATGAATAAGAAGAAAGTCTCCTAATCCATAAAGTTTAACTAATTAAAAATACATTATTCTCCGTTCTGTAGCCAAATATTTGTCTAAAAATTGATATTTTTGTTTGGACAAAAAAAATACTATCATTACATTCTTACTTGTTAAATATATAATTATATTAATAATTAATATTTTTCCACTATCATATAATATATAACTTTTTAATCATAATACAATATGTACAAATAAAACAGGGTATAACCCTGATCTAAAAAAAAGTGATCTTTCATTATTAAATTTCATTTGTAAACTTTGTCACCGTGCACTTTCATCTCTTTTTGACATTCCTCCAATTTAATTTAATATTATATTATAAATGTGATCTTTTCAACTATTTTTGCAAAAAGGAGGAGGGTAGTTAGAGAGTACGATTTATATGTAATAAATTTTCTGAAAGCATGGAAAAGCTTCCTTTTATAACGATATGGAGTTCCCTTTGTGTTAAAATGTTATAAAGATCACAGTATATCATTGCAATCTAGTTTTTTTTTCTTTTTCTTTTTCTTTTCTTTTTACAACTGTCACATTTCTCTCCAATCATTTTTATTGTTCCATATCCGTTACTCAATATGAGATATGATAAGGCCTCAGACATTTCACTACATCTGCCAGTCTTCGAATATTTTTAAAACCTTCCTCACACACACACACACCATACGAATATTTATAAATATAATTCTTTGAAAGATAGAATTTTTTAGGGAAACAAAACATCGCGTTGTGTAATTAATCTCATTAGACTCCAAATATTATTAATTACTATTGATATCAATTTGTACTTTCATGAAGTACATCAATTATGTGTTCATTATAATTGTTTTATTCTTATGAGAATAGCATGTTTAGAAGAATCGATTTAAAAATATTCGATGCTGTCAATTACATAAATTTGTCAACCTATGATATAAAAATGCATTCTTTAGATAACATTATATTAGTTTAATCAAGTATATCTAACATTTCTATATTAATTATTTAATAGTCGCGTATATGTGAGCTCGTCGCATCTAATTATCTGTGCGCGTACCATTATCATCTATTTTTCACAATTATTCATTATCTTTGACTCTTCCCGTATTTTACTGGTAGTCATAATCATCATTTGCATTTTTAATTAAGTCACTAATATCTACAATGTGTCAAATAATGCACAAATGTATGGTATATAATGTAGATCCACCAACAAATTAACATGAACAATGTGTACTGAAATATAAACAAAATACATTATAACATAGATCTTTAATAAAATATCTCTTCAACTACATTATTTATGATTTTTGCATACGACATGAATATTATGTAAATTGCTCCCCTTAGCAAGTGAAAAATTATATAAAATTATGAATAAATGTATGAAACAAATCAAAAAAATTCATTAATTTTGACTTCAACTTTTGCTGTATGTCTGCCATAAGATAAAATTGTGTGTACAGCAATAGGCGAGGCTAAAGAACGGTAACATGTGTTGAACAATATATTCGAGTTTAGCTGTTCTTATATGTCTACTTCGCTATGCATAACTGCTATGCGTGCATGTCTCCTGCATAACTGCTTTACAATTGATGACGACAATGATGATAATGACAATAATAATAATAATAATAATAATAATAAAAATAATAATAATAATAATAATAATAATAATAATAATAATAATCAAAATGAAAATGATTGTGATGCTAATGATAATTGTTGTGTACTAACGCTCTGTTACATACGAGCAGGTAAATGGTCAATAATTTGTGAACAAAAAGAAAAATAATGATAATAATAGTAGTAATAATAATAATAATAATAATGATAGTTATAATAATAATAATAGTTATAATAATAATAATAATAATAACGATAATATT